>NC_133405.1:132144682-132445330 GCF_047511655.1 Castor canadensis
TTTTGCAATTATGTTATGTTAATTTTTTTAGGTCTAGATTCTGTATGAGAGAAAACATGTGATATATGTTTTTTTATTTGTGGTACTGGTATTTGAACTCAAAGCTTCATACTTGCTAGGAAGGCAAGTCTGATGTGGCAGCATTGCTCCCTTCCATAAGTGTGATACCCCAGATCTATTTTTGAGGGAATTGGGAACTTCTTTTTTATTAGGAGTCTTGCAAAAAGACATCCAAAAAGACTCCTGAAAAGAGATGTTGGAGACAAGCCATGGTTGCCCTGAATGGCCCTAATTTGTAAGCAATGTTAGTGGGCTTGTGAGGGAAAGAGGTGGGGAATGGATCCTATACCCTGAAATCCTCTCTGTTTTGCAGTTTGGATTTTAAAAGGATTTTTTAGATTAGATAGCTAGATAGATAGGTAGATATATAGATAGATATCCATGAAATGATGAAGACAAAGATTGGAGTCTTGCTGCCACAAGTCATGGAATGCCACAAGCTAGAAGAAACAAGAAAAAAAAATCCTCCCCTAGAGCCTTTGGGGAATCCCCTGACTTCATTCTCCTTGATTCTGACTCTGGCTGCCTGAATTGTTCTTCAGACTGGATGTCCCCACACTAAATAGTTCATGTTTCCCTAAAATATGAATCTCACCCTCAAAGGTTAACTGGTCCTCAATGGGCTTCGAGGTCATATCATCAATTTTGTGAGGAATGTATTTTAGAACTATTGACCTGTCTGATTGTCCCCACAATAGAGACCTGGGAAACTTCAAATCCCCTAATCCTGAACACGGTTAACCTGAGTAGAGGCGAGCGGCTGGTTTATGCGTCAAGATATAAGGTTCTGGATTTCTGAGTCTTATCATTTTAGGAGTCAGAATTGTACCTCTCTCAGACGGTTGGTCATGGCTTCCCTTCACCCCATCAGCAGCAGAGATGCTGTCATCACTCCCAAACCCACTCTTTCTCACCTTAAGGATAGCTTTGCCAGAGAAGGAGACAAGATGAAGCCATGTTTAACTCTTAACGGACAGCTCCACAGGCTACTATGGCTACAACCGAAAAAAGCGGGTGCCTGTCACAATGAGTTTTGCACTTTCTGTAGAGCCAATCAGCTACCACTATGAAGTTGTCTTGAGCCAATCAGGAACTGCCAGATTCCCGCCTATACCCATAACCATTTGGGGATGTGATGCTTGTTTTTGTGCAACGGTTTTAAAGCCATACGTGTAATTTCAAGCATTTCCCTTCATCTTTATACAATTCACTTTTATGAGAGAAAATTTGTTCCAGTCTGTGTCCTTAATTACCGAATTAACTTCAGTAATTAACTTCTAGTCACTTTTTGTTGTTTTTGTTTTTTTGAGGCAGGGCTTCACTATATAGGAAAGGCTAACTGAAAACTGTCTCTGTATCCCAGGATGGCCTCCAACTCATGATCCTCTTACCTCAGCCTTTCTTGCTCTGGCCTTGAACTCACAATTCTCCTCACCCTGCTTTCTTAGTTCTGGGATTTTCAGATGCACCACAAAAGCTGGCTCAAAGTTACTTTTTAAAATATTCATTTCCTCATTCTGTTGTTGAACAGAAATTTTTGGAGTACAAAATAAGTGATCAGTACAGTTGAGGTGCTATTGGTTATAGTGGGGTGGGGATTGGAATCACACTTTGGTTACTATTCTCAGAGAACTCACATCCCTTGATCAAATCTGTAGAACTGGGAGCATTCTGGAAGAAATGGCAAGACAGTCACTTTTGAAACACTATCATTCTCTAAATTAAGTCATATGTTACCACTGTCTTTTTAAAGTTGTATAAACATAATTTCCCATTTTTTGCCCAAAGTACAATAAATATAAGTAAATTATATGATGTATATGATTTTGTCCACAAATCCACACAGAATAACTCAACACGAAATTGTTTTCATAGCTCTGTGCACAGATCAAAAAGTACAAGACTTGTGATCAATCTATATGGGGAAAACATGAATAAAACCACATATTTTATTATATACTATTATCTAGTAAATTCTGAACTTAAGATTCTAGCAATTGTGTAAATTACATTGTAGAGGATTTCATATCATATTGAAAATTTATTTTTCTTTACCACACATTTAATTTTGAGTTTATTAATTCCACAGTTTTTTATGGTTTATAAATGAACAATAATCAATGAGAAAAAAGGATTTTTTAATAAAATTTTTTATTTATATGAGTTTTGGAGCTATAGAATGTTACATTTTAGCTAAGACTGACAAAGACAAGAAAACATTAAAATGACCTTGAACAGCAGAACTATCTTAGTACAAGAAGGGACAGAGAATATACAAAAAGCCAACAATCTTTATATGTTAACCCTATAATTGAAGTTTATGATACAAAAGACAATTAAAGCTCTTTCCTAAGTGAAGCAAATCTAAGGCAAAATATTCCCTAATAACCCTAGTTCACTAGGCAAAAAAGTGAACTAGAGAATCTTCATGTATAGTAAAAAGATGAAAGGTGGTTAGTGGCTTGTGTTTTCACAGACAGGAGCTTTGCTATTAGCTGGAGTGATCTCAAGAATATAAGGGGAGGGAGGTGGAGATAAAGAAGTTGTTAATGTTTTCCTTCTTGCTGTGAATAGTGGTGAGAATACTAAAGGTGAGTTTCTGCCATGGAATTTAGATTTTGGGGGACTGTAAGGTGTGCTTTTGGGTATTGTTTCTGCAGAAATAGGTCAGATATCCCATCTTATGTGTCTCATATCCTCTCAGCATCATGGAAAGCTGAGTGGCTCAGGTATGAGGAAACCATCCTTTGCTTTACACCTCCTGGATGAGCTGGGAATGTGCTCTTGATTCTAGGAATGAGGCATGTGCTTTCAAGGGAGTTTGGACAAAAGTGTGCTATTCATGAAGGCTGACTTCTCCTGGGCATTACCCCAATTGCCACAGAGCCTCCAGTGGTTCTCAGAAGGAAATTTTTCCTTTTCTCATGAAGCTGTGCTAGCTAACCGATCATCCTTATCAATTCCACTGCCTTGATTTGTCCTGTCTCGTTGAGGGTCATAAATTTTGTATCTAATGGAGACTTACTTCTGGAGCTCTCATGCAAAGTTCTCACTTTCTAAAAGGCAGATTCTCAAATAGGAAATAAAGAATGGGTGTGTCCCAAAGTGGATGTAAAAGACTTCATAAGTCAAGGTAGAAGAGTAGGGGGAAGGGAGGAAGAGAGAGAGAGAGAAAGGAAGAGAGAGAGAGAGAGAGAGAGAGAGAGAGAGAGAGAGAGAGAGAAGAGAAAAAGTAAAAGTAAGTTAATAAGCAGGGCAATGAATGCACTGTCTCCTACCTGTTGATCTTCCTTGATGATGGAAAAGCAGTGTGAATTCCTGGCTGGCTCAACTAGAACTTCTATCACTGGAGATGTGTCGAGGGGGGTTTTGATATGGGAAAAATCCTCAATTTGTTATCAGTGCTTTTCGTCATTCCTGAATGAATCATAGAAAAGAGTTTTCAGATGATTTATGAGATAAAAGACTGGAAATATTTTATTACAAAAGTAAGGCAAAGGAGGGAGGAATATGAAGGGAGGAAAAGGCACCCCAGGGAGACTGGTGTGCAGGGGATAGAGACACAAGGAGCAGTTCTTACACCAAGACTCTTTGCCTTAGGTAAATTAGATTAGGGAATTGGGTTTAAAACCATTTTTAGATAAATGGATTACTTGTGTTAAGCACCTTTTAACTTTTAGTCATGTTGAAGCTGTAATGTTGTATCGGTATTATCCAAGCATAGAGTCATTGGGTTTGATTTGATCAGATCAATAAAAGAACCTTGTGAATTGTACACCTGTTCATTGCAATCCCTCAAACCATTTTTAAACAACACTTGAGCTCTACTTTGATGCTTGGATTAATTTGAGATTGATAGGATCAGCAGGAAAGGGCATTAGTTTGTTTGGACACCTGCAAAAACCATAGTAATGACAAAAATGCAGCATATAATCTTCCCTCAACATTCATGGGTTACACATAAAAATTTATGCCACAAAAATGTTTAAAAGATAGGACAACTATATTCCTGAGGACACTGACAGTTTTGACTGGAGTCACTACGGTGAAAATATCGTGACAAGAAGGAATAGGGCAACTGTCATCACTTATGCTGTTTTTTAGAGCAGAAATTCTGGCTGAATTATGTAGAATCTTTATTGACTCAGTATCACGTTTTGGTCTGTCTCTGAAAGAATCATCATTGCAAACTGACTTGATACATACCTGATGCAATGTGTGTTCATAGTAATATTCTAGGCCATTGTATTGTTTTAGGATCCAGGTATACAACCTGGATAATGGAAAGTGTTCACACAAAAAACTTGAAGAAATCTATTACTTCCCAGAGCATATACCTATAGATATTCCTTGGTGAACATGGCAGGGAGGGCTATTATGAAATTAGCTGGATTTCTGCTTATCTCTCTATCACAGAAAACATTAAATACATAGTCTCTACCTATCAGTATACAATAAAATCTAGTTCTTGGTTAGGAATATGAGACACGTATTTATGGAGTCACCAAATATAAGCCAAGTGGAGGAGAAATATAAGCATGCACAAAACATTCATCAAGTGTATATTTGAAAATGTACATATTCACCAGAGTCAATGTGTCACCTCTGATACCTGTGCATTAGGCAAAACCTACACAGGATCCCTGCTATTCAAAACATGGCAGTACCCAGACAGTCACACCCTGACCAACCTCATGTATATTGAGTATCAGATATTTTGCATTTCACCTCAACAACATTATCACCTAATTCATTGTCACCAATGCTTGATAAGCAATCTTTTAGTGAATGCTCTGCTATGTTTCAGAGAATCTTTGAGAAATCTTGCACAAAAGTCTTTCAGGATAAAACTTCCTCTACCAGGACATTCATCTATTACTTCAAACCTTCCCTTCAACTCTACCTGGATACATGGGTAAATTTGACAGAAACTATTGAGCTTGTAGATTCCATCCATTCTTGAAGGTGCCTGAAAAATTTCCTATGCTTCAAGAAGGTTCAAGGCCAATCAAAATGGAAATGAAGAAGGATACCACCAGTGATGCAACAAGCATAGGATCAATGTGAATTTTCTCCACCAAACAAGTGTAAAATCATAGGCATTTCAATTGCCAAGGGATCTGTTATTTCTTACCTGAATACCTATAATAAAAGTTTAATTACAAGCAGGATTAGGGGAACCATCATATTTAACTCTATATAAGAAGGTCAGATGTCCTATGGTAGGATAATGGCCCAGAGAAGCACTAACCTATATCATCAATACTCCAACTTGATTACTTATTTATATAATAGGTACATTGATCTATCTCACACAATGACATCTGGGTAATCCTTTGTGACACACATGACTCCCATGGACATGTGTCATTAGAGGAACCAACTGCACCACTTGAACTCTTTCAGATGTCAAAGGAAAAGACTTATAACAGAACTCTGACTCCCTTGAGAGTATATCTGCTAATATTCCATAACCCATGTCTCCTTCATGAAACCCTTAAAACGACCTGGATCACTCTTTATATCTATACAGTTTGTGTGTCACAAATATATACTACTTGTTAGCAATGTTACAATCATATTAGGCATAGTCCTGATGTTATCCACATCGTGTGAAACAGAGGAGAAAGGTGTTACTGCCCAATACTTACCTCAGATGTACATCTGAACATAAGAATGTCTTAGTGATTGAATGTACCATTCTCTCAAATATGTACACTACTCAAGATCTTACAAAAACTGTGAAAATATACAAGGCAATGCTATTCAAGACACAACTCCTCAACGACCTAAACATTTAAGATCAGTGTCTTCACTGTTGCATGGGCTGATTGTCACTACAAAGTAATTTCCAATGCCCCAACAACAACCCTTTAAGGGTCATTGTGTCCTAATACAGGGAATGTGAAAAAGAAAACGTACAAAACTGCGTTTCAGAATATAGTTTACTTTACCAGGACACACTCCTCCATTCCCTTGCCCAAGACCATTACTATGGACCAGTGAAAATCTACCTCACTTCATGAGTACATGAAAGAATAGTATTTCAAAAGCATGTCTCTTTCTAGACTGGAACCATGTAAAATTCTTCATCTTGTTGGCAGGTCAACCACTATGACAATGAAACAATATACCATAAATCCATCAGTATTCCCAGCTTCAGCTGGGAATGCATTTTTGCCATAGAAAAACTACAAAGGCATACTTCCCAGAATGGTTTCTTATCTCACCATGTGCAACAAAAAAGAGGAATTAGAAACATACTCATACCTTAATTAATAATGGTAGCACATCTTATGCTGTGACTTATTATCATATCAGTAATTACCTACTTAGGAGAAATTTTAGTCTGAAAATCTCTTTGAGTCACTGTGGGGACTTCACCTGCCTCTGAAAATCACATCATTCAAAATCAATAGGGTGCCTGTCTCATTTTACCTGTATGTTTTAAGATTAGCCAGGTCATTGTATCAATTTAGGATCTATCAATACCACCTGGATACTTGCAGAAGTCCACAGACCAAGCCTTATTATAGAACTCTTCCTTTCTTTTTTTTTTTTCATTTTTCTTTTATTATTCATATGTGCATACAAGGCTTGGTTCATTTCTCCCCCCTGCCCCCACCCCCTCCCTTACCACCCACTCCACCCCCTCTCGCTCCCCCCCTCAATACCCAGCAGAAACTATTTTGCCCTTATTTCTAATTTTGTTGTAGAGAGAGTATAAGCAATAATAGGAAGGAACAAGGGGTTTTGCTGGTTGAGATAAGGATAGCTATACAGGGCATTGACTCACATTGATTTCCTGTGCGTGGGTGTTACCTTCTAGGTTAATTCTTTTTGATCTAACCTTTTCTCTAGTTCCTGGTCCCCTTCTCCTATTGGCCTCAGTTGCTTTTAAGGTATCTGCTTTAGTTTCTCTGCATTAAGGGCAACAAATGCTAGCTAGTTTTTTAGGTGTCTTACCTATCCTCACCCCTCCCTTGTGTGCTCTCGCTTTTATCATGTGCTCATAGTCCAATCCCCTTGCTGTGTTTGCCCTTGATCTAATGTCCACATATGAGGGAGAACATACGATTTTTGGTCTTTTGGGCCAGGCTAACCTCACTCAGAATGATGTTCTCCAATTCCATCCATTTACCAGCGAATGATAACATTTCGTTCTTCTTCATGGCTGCATAAAATTCCATTGTGTATAGATACCACATCTTCTTAATCCATTCGTCAGTGCTGGGGCATCTTGGCTGTTTCCATAACTTGGCTATTGTGAACAGTGCTGCAATAAACATGGATGTGCAGGTGCCTCTGGAGTAACAGTCTTTTGGGTATATCCCCAAGAGTGATATTGCTGGATCAAATGGTAGATCGATGTCCAGCTTTTTAAGTAGCCTCCAAATTTTTTTCCAGAGTGGTTGTACTACTCTACATTCCCACCAACAGTGTAAGAGGGTTCCTTTTTCCCCGCATCCTCGCCAACACCTGTTGTTGGTGGTGTTGCTGATGATGGCTATTCTAACAGGGGTGAGGTGGAATCTTAGTGTGGTTTTACTTTGCATTTCCTTTATTGCTAGAGATGGTGAGCATTTTTTCATGTGTTTTCTGGCCATTTGAATAACAATAAAAACAGCATGGTACTGGCACAAAAACAGACATGAAGACCAGTGGAACAGAATAGAGGATCCAGATATGAAGCCACACAACTATGAGCAACTTATCTTTGACAAAGGAGCTAAAAATATACGATGGAGAAATAGCAGCCTCTTCAACAAAAACTGCTGGGAAAACTGGTTAGCAGTCTGCAAAAAACTGAAACTAGATCCATGTATGTCACCCTATACCAAGATTAACTCAAAATGGATCAAGGATCTTAATATCAGACCCCAAACTCTTAAGTTGATACAAGAAAGAGTAGGAAATACTCTGGAGTTAGTAGGTATAGGTAAGAACTTTCTCAATGAAACCCCAGCAGCACAGCAACTAAGAGATAGCATAGATAAATGGGACCTCATAAAACTAAAAAGCTTCTGTTCATCAAAAGAAATGGTCTCTAAACTGAAGAGAACACCCACAGAGTGGGAGAAAATATTTGCCAATTATACATCAGACAAAGGACTGATAACCAGAATATACAGGGAACTTAAAAAACTAAATTCTCCCAAAACTAATGAACCAATAAAGAAATGGGCATGTGAACTAAACAGAACTTTCTCAAAAGAAGAAATTCTTCCTTTCTTGATAGGAAACCTAAAAGTGATGGACACAGTGAAAATTACTTGAATTCCTCTATGCCTTTATGATTCTAAGCATTAAATTCACATTGTCTCTCAGCAAGCACACAACAAATGAAATGCTAGGAAGCTATTAGGGATCTAGCAATACTACTCCTTGGGATATAACCAAAGGAATGTCAGTTAGGTTACAATAAAGGCACCTGCACACCCGTGTTTATTGCAACATTATTCACAACAGCTAAGCTATGGAAATGGCCAAGATGCCCCACTCTGACGAATGGATTAAGAAGAATTTAGTATTTATATACAATGGAATTTTATTCAGTCACAAAGAAGAATGAGCTTTTGTCATTTGCAGATAAATGGATGGAACTGGAGAACATCAACTTAAGTGAAGTTAGCCAGGTTTGGAAAGCCAAAGGCCACATATTTTCTCTCATATTTGGAATATAGACCTACTATAAATACAAGAAATATTATGAAAAACAGGTCACACTAAGGGGAGGTCACATATGACAAAGGGAGTGTAAAAGAAGAAAGTTAAGAAGGTGAAAGGGATGATGTACATCCTATACAAGAATGAATACAGCATTTTTAAATCAATTGATTTTTAAATCAATTCAGGTTATAATACATATATACATGGAAATGTCACAAGGAAACTCCCTGTATAGCTATCTTAAACAAACAAACAAAAAAGATAGGTTTTTCTCTTTTACAAAATCAGAGAACAAGAGGGCAGAACAGGTCCTGTCTGGTGGTTTGGTACCAGTGGGAGGGGGAAGATGGGAAAGAGGGTGTAAGAGGGTGAACATGGTGCAAATATTGTATATACATGTATGTGAATGGAAAAATGAGACCTGTCAAAACTATTCCAGGAATGGGGTGATGGGGAATAAAAGAGAATGATGGAGGGGGTGAATTCAACTATGTTATATTATAAGAACTTTTGTAAATGTCACAATGTATCCCCAGCAAAACAATAATAAAAGAAAAATTCTTTTTGAATAGAAAAGAAGGATCAAAGTCAACAGAAATGATGCTGAACCAGAACACAACTGACGACACAACACACATAAGATAATGATTTTTCTGTAGCAAATAGCAAGTGTATATACAGAGTCACTACAATTGAGATCTGTCATTTCTTCCCTGAATACCTGCAACAAATGCTGTGATTTTGACCTATAGCAGCACTAACATGCTAACATGGATAGTAGCAATGCTCCACTTGATGACTTTTTGTCTCACTGGGACATCTTGACCTGTCTCAGAAAGAGAAATCAGGAAAATCCTTTGTTCCAAACTGATTTCATAAGGTCATTTTGTCATTAGGATCCTGCTACATTACCAGGAGACTTTCAGAAGTCAATGGAGAAGGCATGTAAGGGAACCCTTCCTCTCTTGAGAGTAATTCTGCTAATATTTCCCTATTGTTATCTCTATAACAGACCCAATTGACAGTATCTGGATCACTCTTTATGACTCTAAAATTAGGCTCTTAAATACCCATAACTTGTTATTAACATAGACGATTTTCATTGAATTCTGTTTAATGTAGGGGAAAATGTTATTACTTAAACATCCCTCAGATAAGCATTTGAGAATAAGAAAGTCTTAATAATTGAATGTGTCATCCTCTCAAATCTGTACACTATCTGTGAAAATACAAAAGCATGAAAATAAATCATGTCAAGCCAGGCATCAGGTGCTCAGGACTATAAACCTAGCTACTTGGGAGGCATAGATTAGGAGGATAGCAGTTTGAGATCAGCCAAGGCAAAAGGCAAGTGGTAGAGTGCCAACCTAGCAAGTGTGAGGCCTTGAGTTCAAACTCCAATACCATCTTCTTTCCCCCAAAAAAACAACCATGTCAATACCATGTGAGATACAACCTTCTCACATACCTGGGCATTTAAGGTAAGAGTATCTGCACTGTCACATTGGCAGGCTGTCACTTGTACCAAGTCATGGACATTAATCCTTTAAGGGTTGCTGTGTTCTCATGAAGGGAATGTGAAAAAAAGTCTGAATCAGTGTTTCAGGAAACAGCTTGCTCTGCCAGGGTAAGTGACTCCCTTCTCTTTCTGGAGGCCATTAATATGGGCCACATAAACTTTATGTAGATTCAAGGAATACTTCAGAATTAATACAAATTTTAGGAGCATCCATTTTTCTTGAATGGAACCATGGAAAATTCTTCTTCTTCCTCCTGTGTCGACAGGTCAACAGTAATGAAAATGAAGCAGTATATTATAAATCCTAAGCATTCCCAGATTCAAGACAAATTTTCTTGACATAGAAAAATTACCTACATATATTTACCAAAATTGCTAAGGGTTCCATGAGTTCTTTACTTGTATGTTATAACAAAAGAAAACAGGAGTTAGAAATACCCTCATTCTTTAATTTGTAGATGAAGCTAAGACACTCCATGTGGTGATTTAAGATCATGTCAGCACTTACCTATGCAGGAGAAATTTTACTCTTGAGTATCTGTGAGTCACTGTGGCACTTGATCACCTTCTATGAAATACATTATACAAAATCAAAATGGTACATGTCTCATTTTACCTGAACATTTCAAAATTCCCAAGCCTAATGTATCAATTCAGAATCTACATACATTACATTGGTACTTACTGAGGTCCGTGGACACAGTCTTGTAGCAGAACTCTTACTCTTTTCTCCTGATCAGAAACCTATAAAAAATCCCACTGTCCTTAGAAATGTGATTTACACAATGAAAATTGTAGGAAATTATAGGGAATGCTTCATATATCTCTACAAGTATGAGTATTAAATTCATATTGTCTCTCAGCAATCATACAACACAATTTGAGGCTTCCTAGAAATATTAGGGAGCCTTTAGGGTATAAAGGTATGAAGTGAAAATATGTTGGTGAATTATAAGATTCTCCTAGTGACTTATTAAATAAATCTGAAAAGAAGGTTTCTGTTGACTAGATGGGGCATCATCTCCTATCTGTCCAATAGCAAAGAGGGTAACAGGCAACCTACAAGACTTTGTGAAACCACTTTAGGATAACCCACCTCACCTACTTGCATATTGAAAATGAGAAGGTCCTTACTGTGGTATCACTAGTTTATTACTCCCCTGGGTCTTAGCAAGCCTCTGTCAAAAACCTTTTCTGTATTCTGAGTGGCCTTATAGGAAACCTGAGTAAACACGTCTCAGGATACAATTGCTCTTCAAGAACACGTGTATACTTATGTCCACAAAATCATTGTTAAGGGACACTTGACCTCTATGGGGATACTTGAATCATATTGAGATTGATGGTATCAGCAAGAGGGAACATCTATCCTTGTCTAGACACATGAAAAATACCCTGTGCTTATTGGTGGGCTGAGAGGACCAAACTAATGATAAGGAAGCACCATATAATCATTCCGTCACCATGCATGTGTTGAAAATCAGTTTTCATCCTGCTGAAATTGATTGAACCTTTGGTCACAGCAATTGCTATTGATGACACTGTCAGTTTTAACCTGAGCCACAACAACCAAAATAAGGTGACAAGAAGATTCAAGGCCACAATCACAACTTACCTGTGCTTTTGATGGGCAGAAATTATGTTTTGCTACTTAGGCCCACACCAGAATGTATTTGAATACCAACTGTGTTTCATGTCAGGAGTTTATGGGCTCAATATTATGCTGGGCCTTTTTCTGTAAGAAACATCATTGCACATTGATTTTGGATATACCTGATGCTACCTGTGTTTATGATAAAATCCTAGGTCATTGTATCATTTTAAGATTCATTTCTACCATCTGGATAATTGCAGGTGTCCATGGACAAAGAATTTTAAGACATTTAATGTTCTCTAGAGATTATAGCTATAGATATGTTCCTCAGTTTAGATGGCAAGGATGAACATTACGAAAATTACCTCGATCCCTGCTTAGACTGTATCACTGAGAGCAATAAATATACAGTATCTGTCTGCAAGGATAAAATAATATATTGCTCTGGATTCGGAATGTGAGGTATATATTCATGTTCTTACCACATATAGGCCAAAACTAAGGTGGATATATAAGAAAGTAAAAACATTCATCAAATGTATATGTGAAAATAAAGTAATTCCAGATGAGTGAGTATGGCACGTTTTGATATCTGTACATTATGCAAGATCTACACAGGAGCCATGCAGAGAAGCATGGCAATACCCAGACACACACATCCTGCTCCAATTCCCAGATACTGAATATCAATTTGTCAGCACTGTGTTGAACCATGTTATTACCTGCCTGATTGTTAGCAATGTTTGGTCAACAATTATTCCTGGAATGCTCTGTTCTGTTTCAGAGAACCTGTGAGAAAACATGCACAGATGTATTTCAGGAAACAAGTTGCTCTTCCAAGATACCTATCTCATGGTCACTACAATTGCTAAGGGATATGTCAATTCTGAGCTAAGCACTTGTAACAAAAGCTTTGTAATGGGCAGGATGCATGACTCAAGTGTTAGAACAGGGCTCTAGCAAGCTTGGAGTGCTTAGTTAAAATCCCAGCCCATCAAAAAAAAATGTTCATTTCCACAAAGGATTTGAGAGCCAGCACCAGTTATCCAAACCTATATTCCTAGCTACTTGGGAGACTAAGATCAGGAGGACTAAGTTTGAAGTCAGCCCAGGCAAATAGTTTGGCACTCTGTCTTAATAGAAAAACATCTAGGCATGGTAGCAAGAAGCTTAAAATAGTAGGCTTATGGTCTAGGAGGGCTTGGGCAAATGGCAAAAACCCATCCCAATATATGTAGAGCATGAAGAGCTAGGAGCATGGCTCAAGTAGTAGAGAACCCACTTGACATACATGAAATTCTAGTTGAAACACCAGTTACCTCTACTTCCCCCCAAAAAAAAGGATTAGTAACACCTTCATGTTAATGTATATATAGGAAGCTCAGATGTCCTATAGTGATATTTCAACCCACGATAACACTAAATTGGATAGTACCACTCTCCATTTGATGATGTTTTCATCTGCAATAAGTACATTAGGAAAATCTTGGTGGTACATATGATTACCAAGGTGACTATGTCATTACAGTATTGAGTTATACATGGAAATTTTCAGATTTCAAAAGACAAGCCTAGTAAGAGAATGTGTGTTGTATTGAGAATATATGTGCTAATATTCCTCAATCCTTATCTTATGATGAACCCCATTTAAAGTACTTTGATCACTCGTTATGTCTCTAAAGTTAGAGGTACAAATACCCATTTCTTCTTAGCAAATATACAATCATATCAGGCCTAGTAGTGTTGCTATTGGTATTTGCATGCTGTCACCCTATCATGTGAAATAAAGGAGGGCATGTGTGATAGCCCAAAACATTTCTCAGATGTGCATGTGAGGGTGAGAAAGTCTTAAAACGATTGAAGATGTCATCTTTTCAAACCTCATAGTACCTGAGACCTTACAAAAAGCATGAAAAAGAACATGTCACAACCTCATAACCTACCTTGCTTGACATTTAAGATCAGATTGTAAGCACCGTTGCATGAGCATATCGGTTCTATCTAACAATTTTACCAAGGTTCTGACAACCATCTGTAAGAGTTATCATGAACAGGATGTGAAAAAGAAACTGCACAAATCCCTGTTTCAGGAACAGTTTGGTCTGCTAAGACATTTTCCTTTGACAGTGACAGGCCACAGAAACTCTACCGACCCTCATGTATTCCTTCAGAGTGAACAGAATTTCATGATCATCTTTTCTTTCCAGACTGGAAACATGGAAATTTCTTAATTGTCCTCCTATTTTGGTGGATTAACAACAATGTCATTTCCATTTTCCCACAAATCCTTCAGTACTCCCAGGTTCAATATAAAATTTCTTGCCATAGATAAACCACAAAGATGTATTCACTAAAACTGTTAAGTGTTCCATGGATTCTTATCTCAGCAGGAAATAAAAAGGAGGGCTTAGAAATATATCTTCACTTATTTGGTGCAGAGGTGACATTTAAAAGTTGGTTGTTGCACTGTCAGGATGGGATGATACCAGGAGTATGGTGTAGTTTTGTACTGGAAAAGAAGTTATGTGACAGATTAGAGAGGACAGTACAACATAAAAACTATATAAAGAGTAGCAGAATAGCAATTATATAAAACAGTTATTACAATTTTTAAAATCTAGCAGTCACCAGAAAACCATCAGGTTAGAATGTCCTTAATGCTGAATGTACAATTAGACACAGAACTGATTTGGTTTATGGGATTCTTCAGAAATGAGGAAATCTCGAGTATCTGGAATATAAAAACTCCAGGCAGGCTTTATGAGGGCAAGAGTACTTCTCTGGACAGCAATAAGAATGTTTAGGTACATTTTATTTTGAAGAACACTTTGCTTTGTGATTTTTATTTCTGAATTTAGGAGAGAATATGTCACAGAAGGCCTTTTGAGTATAGTTAGAGAGGGATTATGTATATATTACGTTATAGTTTTTAATGTTATTGCACGGATGAAAATAGAGACTATTTGATCATACCTGTGGAAAATAGATCTTGTTTATTTTTGATGAAATACTAGTAAGGTAGTGGGCTTTGTAAGGTCTTTATCTATCGCTTTTATATCTGGAGAAGTGTGAGCGTTCATTTTCCCATCCAACCTAGGGGTATACAGGTCCATACATTTTTGTCACATAACTATCCTGTTTTGTTAGGAGCTTTTCAGTGAGGTATATTTACATGTGCACACACATGCACAAACACACATATATATTTACATATGTATTTGAATTTAATGAGTGTTTTACCAATTACTAGTCTTGACTATTAAAATGTTTTTATATTTAGTAGTAGAGATTTAACTCAGTCTTTTAGTGGCATTTTTTATTTACTATAGATGTGATCTTATCATTCATAACTGAAAGGAATCTCCAGATCTACTTGGCCTATATTGAGAATTAACAAGATATTGACATTTTAATGTGCTTATGATTGTTATATTTGATCATAGGTGGTTGTGGATATTTTAAGGCCTTTTAATTTGAGAGTGAATATGTATTCAATCCTGCTTAATCGTTGTGTGAATGGTTTTATATGTCAAGGATGTTCAATAGTGTTGCTAATAGGCCATTTTGTGAAGTTCTATTTGCTATATTTTGAATAGTTGTATCTTTTTGAATATTATTAATTATTTTTTAAATTATTGTTTTGTAGGTTTATAGATTAACAAAATATTTATATATAGTATTGAGTCTTTTGGCTAAGAGTTGTAGTTGGTAATTTGTAGTTTCTAGAATATTTAAATAGATGTAGACTCTTTTAAAATCCTTGAACCAATATAATTTATGTTTACTGGATTGTTATTGAAGTATCTGGGTATATTTAGATAAATGTACACAAAAATCGAGTCTTTGCATCCAGAGGAATGTAGAGGAATGTATTTTTTTAAGTTATTACATTAACCTGGTTATATATATATATATATATATATATATATATATATATATATATACCTCACATTTTCTTTAGCCATTCATCAGGGCAACTGGGATTCTTCCACAGCTTGGCTCTTATGAGCAGTGCTTCAATAAACATGGGTGTGCAACTGTATGTTGATTTACAGTCCTTCAGATCTATGCATAAGAGTAGTATGACAGAGTTAAAATGTAGATATATTATTACTTTTGTGGGGAACCTCCATACTCATTTCCATAGCGGTTGCAAATGTTTTTGTCACTTGGCTTAGGATCAGAGTAGGACTTTTATTTTTGATGTGCGCAACATTCAAGAATTTTTAATGATTAATTGTCTTATGCATTCACAGTTTTCTGTTTTAATTTGACAAATGATTATATTACTTTTTCAGTTTAAATTAGTATTTTTAAATTGATCATTTTAACTTGGGTCAGTCTTGGTATCTATAGCTTTTTTACTGATTTGTGTTGTGCTTTGACTCAAAAATCAAAAGTATAGAACTGAGTGCAAATTTTGTGTTTCTTTTTAATATCATACTCAACTGAAAATGTGATATGTATTCTGTCCAGGTAATATTAAAGTAGTGCAGATTTGAATTTATTTATATTTTTTGGTGTCTTTGGAGTATCATGTGAGCCTTGCTCCAAAAGAAGCATGTATTTGTATTTTTGTCATTTTTAGGGGACATATTTGGTTTTGGATGATAGAAAGCTTTACTCTGGGTTGTTTTAGTAGGGAATAACTTTATTAAGTAATGGTAACTAACTAAACTGAAGTTGATGAGCTGGAAGTTAGATGGTGAAGGTATGGGAGACGGAGGGGAGTATTCAGATAGCTAGAATTGGATGACGTGGTGAGAGACCTTGGAGTTGTGTGAATGTTTAAACACTTGAACAAAGTCAGTCACTTCCTTTTGTTTTTGAGTTAGGGTCTCTCTAAATTTGCTAGGGTTGGCCTCAAATTTGTGATATTTTTGCTTCCACTGCTTGAGTTGTTTGAGATTATAGCGGTGCACCACCAGGGAACCTCTTTATAAACTGAAAAAAAAATTTTTTTTGGATTTTGGAGTATAATAAATTTAAAATTGCTATTTGATTTTATAACTTAGGTATAATGTCTAAAAAGGTGTATATATGTGATTTTAGACCATTTTAGGTGAGTTATCAGGAGATTTACATGGCACCAACAATTAAAATTTAATAACATTTGTTATAATTTGAAATTCTCATTTAATTTTGAGGTTTATATGATAGTGTTTTACATGAGGGAAATTACAGGAGCTTTTTAAGTGAATGAAAATAGGCTGAGTTGTTATTGTTCTTTTATGTGTTTTGTGATTTAAATTTGAGGGTTTACTTTTGATAAGATGTTTTGGGACAACATAATGTTTTTAGTTGGGGAGCTCAATAGTGCTCCAATGAATAACATAGATTGGCTGATATTTACGTGAACTGTGGTCCTCAAAGTAGTTAAACTATTTTTGTCTAATAATCAATTTGGCACTTGGTTTAAACAAGAAATTCTTGTAAGAAATTAAAATTCTATACTGGTGTGTTAGGAGATAAGTGAATTTTTCCATCTTTGAGGTTTTGTTAATATCCTTGTTTGGCATACCATTTTTAAAATAAGAATCTAGAAAATTTAGAAAAGGCAGAACATTAAGCCCCAATATTAAGGGAATTTTATCATTATTTTGTTACATTGAGCAGTCTGTGAGGTTTTTAAATGACATAGTAAAAGTTGATTTTTAGAGGCTGGATGGGGGGATGCCTTGGCATTCTTAATCTGTAAGGTCTGCCATCTCAGAGGCAGATGTCCCTCCATACCTCTGGAAAGAGGACATTTTTAAATTGTTATCTTTTAATGACAGAAAGAGTATCCCCTTGGGTTATGTGACTCCCCCTATAGTCTATTAGATTTTTATTGTCCTAGCTTTTATATTTATAAAAATTTGACAATTTTGGTTGAATTCTTTTGTGGAGTTTGTTTTGTGTCTATTTTTTTCAGTGCTAGGGCTTGAACTCATGGCTTAAAAATTGCAAGGCAGATACTTTACTGCTTGAGCCATGTCTGTAGCCATTGTTGATCTGGTTAATTTGGAGATAGTTTCTTGCTTTTTGTCCATACTGGCCAGGATAACCATCCTACTATTTTAAACTTTCCATAATCTCTGGGATGACAGGTGTGTGCCACTGTACCCAGGTTTTCCCCTTGAGATAAGGTTTCACAAACTTTTTTGCCCAGGCTAGCCTTGGCAGCATAATCTTCCTGATGTCAGCCTCCCTCATAGCTTGGGATGACAGCCTCATGACAAATGCACCCAATAATTGGTTGAGATGGGGTCTCACAAACTCACTGTTCAGCCTGGCCTCAAACTGAAATCCTCCTGATCTCAGCCTCCCAAGTAGCTAGAATTACAGACATGAGCCACTGGTGCATGTACTACATGAAGTTTTAAAATACAATATTGAAAATTAGCTGTTGGGGTTCAATGAAGAGAAGCCTGGGACATTTTTAGTCTTCAGGGCTACCATCTTAGAGTGAGATGACTTTTCCTTTACACAGAAAGTCATTTTTTCTATTGGCTTTTTTTGATAGAGGGAGTATACCCTCACTTTATGTGATCTCTGTGGTGCAATCATACTTTTGGTTAGTTTGGAGTTTTCATTTTGTGGATCTTGGTTAACTATATTTGGGGTTTTGCTTTTTCTTTCTTTTTTGAGTGGGATTACCCTTTGTGAGAAATCATTTTTGTTTAAGTATTTATTTTCATGAACAATGGAGTTCCAATTGATTTTTTATTAGCCAATAGTAGTAGTGTAAGGAGGTTATTGTGAAAATACCTTAGTTGCATACAGTGTACTTTGCACAAGTTATTCCCTTAAGCCCTCTAAACCTCTCATTTTCAAACAATATTTGGGGGGATTCAATATGCTATCTTCAAGTATATATATAATATACATTGATTCTCTTCATTCCCCAGTACACTCTACTTCTCCCCTCTGTCTTCCTACATGATGCCCCCAGAGAGTCTCTCTTTTAGAAACACATTCCATTATTGTTATTATCTTCCTCATATCTGTACACCTACATTACATATATCAGCAAAATCACTTGATATTTTGTTTCTTGAGCTTGGCTTCTCTCACTCAACATGATGATCCTTAGCTCCATTCATCTTCCTGAAAACAACATAACTTTATACCTGTTTATATGTGAATAATTCTCCCTTGCATATGTATACATTTTCTTTATCCATTCATCCATTGTTGGGCACCTAACTTGATTCCACAGCTTGACTGTTGTGAATAGTGCTGTGATAAACATGGGTGTGCAGGTGTTTCTCTTGTATGTTGATTTATACACCTTCAGATACATGCCCAAGAGGGTTCAGGAAGGTCATACTTTATGTCTATTTTTAGTTTTCTGATTAATCTCCATACTGATGTCAATAGTTGTTGAACTTTCCATGGAGAGTTTATGAGGGTTCCTTCTACCTACATGCTTACCAAGCACATGTTCTTGTTTGTTATCTTGGTTATTTCTATTCTGACTAGGGTAATATGGAATCTCAGTATAGTTGTTATGTTCATTTCCTTTATGGCTAAGTGTGTTGAATATTTCTTCACTTATTTACTAGCCATTTCTACTTCTGAGAAATGTCCATTCAATTCATTTTTCCATTGATTTATTGGATTGTTATTTTTGTGTTTAGTATTTTTGAGCTCATTATATATTTTGGATATTAATTTCCTATTTGTTGAATAGCTGTGAAAGATTTTCTGCTGTTCTGTAGGTTGTATCTTGACTACTCTAGTAATAGTTTCTTTTAACATGCAGAAGCTTTTTAATTTGGTGCACTCTTTGTCATCAATTCCTGTTCTTATTTACTGGGCAACTGGAGTCTAGCTCAGAAAATAATTGCCTATACCTATATCCTCTTGTATATTCACTGTTTTCTTTAGTCGATGATTGGTGTTAGATGGAGTGATCTCAATAATATAAGGGGGAGACCCTCATTCCTGAATTTATGGATGATGGTAAGATGCCCTGCACTGAAATTTAGGCTCATATCTGTGCTTAACTATTTGGGAGCAATTTTACTCTTGATGATCCCTTGACCAATCAAAATTACACAGAACTGTTGTTATACCTCTACCTGTCTAAATATTACATTCACATTGTATCTCAGAAAGCATATAATACTATGTGGTATTTCCTAGAAATATTAGGGAGCTATCATGGTATGAAGGCATGTATTGGTAAAAGGTTTGGGGAAATAAAAGGATCTCATAGTGATTTATTAAATAGACCTGAAAATAGGATGTTATCTTGGGATTGAATGTGGCATTAACTCATACCTGTACACTAGCCAAGACAATAACAAGCAAGCAAAAAAAAATACATGGTGACACCTGGTTAGACCTACCTCCTCACCTATCTGTACCTCCTCCTCACCTATATGTACATTGAAGACAAGACAATCTGCTCTTTACTATCACCAGTTTATCACTCCCTTTCATTTAGCAAGGTTTTGTCATGAATCTTTTCTGTGTTTTGAGTAGTCTTGAAGTAAGCTTGAAAAATTGTACATAAACATATCTCAAGATACAGTTGCTCTTGAAAGACACCTGCATACTGATGCCACGAAATCACTGTTAAGTGACACTAACTCCATCTGTATGTTTGGATCAATTTGAAACTGCTGTAATCAGTGGAAGAAGCCATCGTTTCTTGTCTGGACACTTGCAAAATACCATTTGCATATGCTCTGTGGAATAATTTTGGCACTATTCATACATATAGTGACACTTGGTCACTATAATAATTGAAGACACTGTCAGTTTTGACCTGAGCCACAACAAACAAAACATGGTGAGATGAAGGTTGGGGCCACAATCATAACTAACCTTATTTTTGATGGGCAGAGGTTCTGTGTTGTGACTTAAGCCCTACCATCATGTAACTGAATGCAAATTGTGTTCTATGTTAGGCTGTTATGGGCTCACTGTCATGCTTGGCCATCCTCTGTAAGAGACTTCATTACAAATTAATTTGGTAGACAGAATTCCAAGATGGCGGCTAGAGGGAGGAAGCAGAAAGCGTGCCTCCTATAGTGAAATCTTGGAGAGACACTGGAGACACACCTTGCAGGCAAACCACCAAGAAGAGGCAAAATTTTGACCCCTCCACACCTCCAGCCAGAGCAGAGAATCTCCATTTCATGTTAAACGGAGAAACCAGGAGGGTCCCTGGGCCACCAGTTGCCCATTCCCAGAAGGCTTGGGAAGATGTGGACAAGTTGAGCTAAGCATTACATGGTACTCCCACAGACAACCCTGGGCCAGATCAGCATAGCCCCCTGGACAGACCGACCCCCACCCAGGGAAAAAAGAGAAACTGAGTAATAACCAATAAGAACAGTAAAAACATGTTGCAAAGAGGGTGGGGCACCCTGAGTGCTGAAGAGGGAGGGAGGGGAATCCTTCAAGAACTGTAAATAAACAAGCCAGGCCTGGCCGGCGAGACTCTGGCGGGAGCAGGGCTGTGCACCCAGAAACCAGGAGTGGGAAAGCTTGTAAAAACAGGCATGGGAGGAAAACTCCACAGTAGAGGGGGGAGACCCACTTCCCACATGAGCTGTAAACAAACACGCAGGCCTGAAAAAGAGGGTGCAGTGTCACCTCCCCCAGTGTGCTTGGAAAGGGGAAAGCTTGTAGCAGAGGCTCTTGCTCGGGAGAACTCTGAGCAAACAAACCTGCAGGGCCAGGTGAGTGCTAAGCTCACCCCAGAGATCTGCATAAATAACGCCTCCAGCAACAGCAGGCTGACAGCAGTGGGCAGGCAAGCCACAGCTGCAGATACCATTCTCAGAACTGTCTCCAGACTCTTTTTTTTTCTTTGTCTCCCTACCTTTGATGAGAGAACAACTGAATTACACTTGCAAGCTGAAAAACTTACTGAAACTGTATTGCATTTGAACTTGGGACACTTTGTGGGTTTTTTTTTCTAATTTTTTTTTGTGCAGTTTTGTTCTAATTTTTGCGACCCCTTTGATGAGATAACTACAGAACAACATCTGAGGCACCATCTCCAGGATTGGAGACTGAGGGACGAACACCAAAATTATTAAGACTGAAACTTCATTGCATTTGAACTTGGAGATTCATGAAACTAGTTCCATGTATATCACCTTATACCAATATTAACTCAAAATGGATCAAGGATCTTAATATCAGATCACAAACTCTAAGTTGATACAGGAATGAGTAGGAAATACTCTGCAGGTAGTAGGTATAGGTAAGAACTTTCTCAATGAAACCCCAGCAGCACAGCAACTAAGAGATAGCATAGATAAATGGGACCTCATAAAACTAAAAAGCTTCTGCTCAACAAAAGAAATGGTCTCTAAACTGAAGAGAACATCCACAGAGTGGGAGAAATATTTGCCAACTATACATCAGACAAAGGACTGATAACCAGAATATACAGGGAACTTAAAAAACTAAATTATCCCAAAACTAATGAACCAATAAAGAAATGGGCAAGTGAACTAAACAGAACTTTCTCAAAAGAAGAAATTCAAATGGCCAAAAAACACATGAAAAAATGCTCACCATCTCTAGCAATAAAGGAAATGCAAATTAAAACCACACTAAGATTCCACCTCACCCCTGTTAGAATAGCCATCATTAGCAACACCACCAACAACAGCTGTTGGCGAGGATGTGGGAAAAAAGGGACCCTCTTACACTGTTGGTGGGAATGTAAACTAGTACAACCACTCTGGAAAAAAATTTGGAGGCTACTTTAAAAGCTAAACATTGATCTACCATTTGATCCAGCAATACCACTCTTGGGGATATACCCAAAAGACTGTGACACAGGTTACTCCAGAGGCACCTGCACACCCATGTTTATTGCAGCACTATTCACAATAGCCAAGTTATAGAAACAGCCAAGATGCCCCACCACTGACGAATGGATTAAGAAAATGTGGTATCTATACACAATGGAATTTTATGTAGCCATGAAGAATGACATGTTATCATTCACTGGTGAATGGATGGAATTGGAGAACATCATTCTGAGTGAGGTTAGCCTGGCCCAAAAGACCAAAAGTCATATGTTCTCCCTCATATGTGGACATATGATCAAGGGTAAACACAACAAGGAGATTGGACTTTGAGCACATGATAAAAGCGAGAGCACACAAGGGATAGGTAAGACACCTAAAAAACTAGATAGCGTTTGTTGCCCTCAACACAGAGAAACTAAAGCAGATACCTTAAAAGCAACTGAGGCCAATAGGAGAAGGGGACCAGGAACTAGAGAAAAGTTTAGATCAAAAAGAATTAACCTAGAAGGTAACACACATGCACAGGAAATTAATGTGAGTCAACTCCTTGTATAGCTATCCTTACCTCAACTAGCAAAAACACTTGTTCCTTCCTATTATTGCTTATACTCTCTTCAACAAAATTAGAGATAAGGGCAAAATAGTTTCTGCCAGGTATTGAGGGGGTGGGAGGGAGAGTGAGGGGGTTGGAGTGGGTGGTAAGAGAGGGGGTGGGAGCAGGGGGGAGAAATGACCCAAGCCTTGTATGCACATATGAATAATAAAACAATAAAAAAATAAAAAATTGATTTGGTACATGCATAACACTATCTGTGTTCATGGTTTTATTTTAGGACCTTGTATCATTTTAGGACTTAGTTATAACACCTGGATAATTGCAGATGTCCACAAACAAAGAATTTTAAGACAACTTTTACTCTTCAAGAATGTTGGAAAATATAAGCTTCTCTTGATGAGTTATTATCTACATCTAAAATTATGAAGACCTCTAATAATTGCTAATAGCATCATCTCATATATTTTAGTATGTGTTGTAACTTAATGTGAAGTCTGTTCTGGGAAGATTGCATGCATCTGCTTACTTAAAATATTGTTTAGTGAAATCATTTATATGTTAGTTGCAGCTACTTATTTTGGCTTTCTTTTCTTCCCATGCCAATTGTTCCTATTTTAGCCTGCCTCGTTTTCCCCATAAATTTCTCTTTACCTTAACCTTAAGGAGTCATTAAGGGGTAATGTTTATCTTTTATGACTCTTTTCAGTTGATAAGAGGCATCAGCCCTGCCTAAAAAGAGACTGACAATTGCACCTGATTTAGTGAAGAAGTGACACGGCAAAACAGTCCTTAGACTGTCAGAATGGGATGATAGTATAGTATGGTGTGGGTTTTTTTTGTTGTTTTAAAAGAAATTACATGAGAGAGATTAGAGAGGATAGCACCCCATTAAAAGAATATAAAGACTAGCAGAATAGGTATATCAACATTAAAGTAGTTATTACTATTTTTTAAACCAAGAGTTCCCAGAAAACCGTGAGGTTAGAAGATCCTTAATGCTGGGTATTCAATTAGACAGAGCATTGGTCTGGCTGTGGAGATCCTTCAGGACTGAGGAGATATTGAGTTATTTGGAAAATAAACACAGCATGCAACCTTTATAAGCCCACAAGTGCATTCCTGAATATCAATAAGAAGATTGAGGAGTATTTTATTTTTGAAGAACATTTTGTTTTGTTAATTTTATTTTTAATTTAGGAGAGAACTATCACAGGCTGTGTCACTGAATGCTTTTAGAGTAAAGATGGTGAGACATTTTATGTTATATTTTTAATTTTATTAAAGGAACAAAAACGGGGCTAACTGATCATACCACCAGAAAATAGATCTTGTTTATTTGTGATGAAATATTGCATGTTGTTAGTAGGCTACATTCGTAAGGTCTTTATCTATTGTTCTAACTAGGGAATTGTGATAGTACATTTTCCTATCCAATATAGTGGTGCACAGGGCCATTTGTTGTCACATAATTATCACATTTTGTCAGGAAATTTTCAGTGAGGGTTTCTACATCCCTTTAGTGGTGTTTTTTATTTATTACAAGTGTGATTTTGTTGTTTTTAACATGATGGGGTTTTCTTGCCTAATTGGATATTGTGAGAATTAACTAGATGTAGTCATTTAAAAGTTTTTAATATTTTTAAAGTAATTATGGATGTCAATTTTTATATTAGATGGTTACACAGATTTTAAGGCTTTTTTAAATTTGATGGCACATATATTTTGAACCCTGGTTATTAGTTGTGAGCCTGAGTGATTTCTTTCTATTTTTATGATGTTTTTAATAGGCTACTTTATAAAGTCATGGACAGCTGAGTTTTCAATAGTTATATATTTTAGAATATTATTTTTAGTTTTGTTAGGTGAGGGAATTGATTTCATGTTATTTATTTATTATAATAGGCCTTTTGCCTATAACTTCTACTTCGTAATTGTTTAATAATAGTATATTTAAGTAGATGTGGTCTGCTTTTAAAATGTTGATGAAATAGTTTTAGATAACTGGATTGTTTTTAAAGTGTCTGGATATGTTTATTTAGATATGAACAAAAATTGAAAGTTTGTATCTAGAGAAATGTAGAAGAATGTTTTCTAAAAGAAATTAGTAACACTAATGAAGAACCGTTTGTATGTCCTTGAACTATTAGAATTATAGACTGCAAATAGGTGCTATATCTTTAAGTTTTGTATATATTTCTAATTGTTATTTGGTTTTAATACAGGGAGAATAGGTAAGTTATAATTCAATTCACAAGGTACCAATAATCTAAATTTCAAAAACATAGTAATTAAAGAATGTGGTTCTGAAGTAGATTTGAGATTAATAGTACATTGTTTACATGAGGGAATTGGGAGGAGTTGTTTTTAAGTAAATGACAATAGGCTGAGTTGTTATTGTTTTTTTAGGCGTTTTTGTGTTTTAGAACAGAGGATTTATTTTTGTTAAGGACTTTTGGGAACTATATGAATTTTTTAAATATTGGGGACTTTTTAGGGGTATCAGGAATGACATAGATGGTTGATACTTAGATGTATTGTGGCCCTTTTAAAGTAGTTAATATATTTGAGTCTACTACTGGAGTTGGACATTTTGGTAAAACAAGAAATTATTGTAAGAAATTAATTTTTTTATATCTGTAGGTTAGGAGAGGAGTATATCTTTGATCTTTAAGGTTATGTTGAGACCCTTTTTTGTTTTGTATAGTTCTTTTAAATAGGGGGTCTAGGAATTTAGTTAAGTTTATCATGATTTTGATACATTGAGAAATACCTGAAGCGTTTTAATAAAATATTTAAAGCTGATTGTTTGGAACTCAATGGAGGGAAACCTTGAGCATCTTTAGCCTTTAAGGTCTGCCACCTCAGGTAATGATGACACTGTCTCTCTAGAAAGAGGGACATTTTTTCAGGGAGGGTTGTTTTCTTGGCAGATGGAGTATGTGGGTTATATGACCCCTTTGTTGTAATTAGAAATTTGGTGTCTCAGCTTTTTATATATACAATATTTTAGTGGGTATTAGTCAAATCCATTTTTGGAGTTTTGGGGGGTCCTTTGTGAAGTCATTTAACCTTTGTGTAAAGTTGTTGATTTTTACTTTTATAACAACTCAAGTTGAAATCATGAATTTTTTTTATTTGCCTACATAATATTATAAAGGGGTTTCATTGTGACAATTACATATTTGTGTACAGTGTACTATGAACAGGTTCACTCCCATTATTAAATATATTTGCCTATCACCTTACCCCTTTATCAAACAGTATTTGATGGGATTCATTGTGCTATCTATGCATTTAACATACTTCGATGCTCTTACTCCCTGGTTTTCATCCCTCACTATCCTTTCCTTTCCTCTTTCTGCTGAAATCCCAGACAGTCCCACTCTTACACTTATGTCCCATTGTTATTGTCATCATCATAATCCTCATTGTAGGCTAGGTTGTACATATCAGCAAAAGCGTATGATATTTTGGATTTTTTTTTTGCAGTACTGAGGATTGAACTCAGAGCCTACACCTTGAGTCACTCCACCAGCCCTTTTTTGTGATGGGTTTTCTTCTGAGAGAGGGTCTCATGAACTATTTGTCCAGGCTGGCTTTGAACTGTGATCCTCCTGATCTCTGCCTCTTGAGTAGCTGGCATTACAGGCTTGAACCACTGGTGCCCTGCTCAATATTTTTGGATTCTGAGCTTGGCTTCTCTTGCTCAACATGGTGATCCCACTTCCAACCATTTTCCTGATACAACATTCATTCTCCTTTATTGGTGAATAATATTGCATTGTGTATACATTACATTTCTTTATCCATCCACTGAATGTTGGAAAACTAGGCTGATTCAGAGCTTGCCTACTGTAAATAGTGGTATGATAAATGTGGGTTTGCAGGTGACATTATTGTATGTTTATTTAAACTCCTTCATATTTATGCCATAGCAGGGTCATAAGATTGATCTATTTTAGTTTATTGATGAACCTCCATACTGAATTCCACAATGGTTGCAAGTTTCCATTCCCATCAACAGTACATGAGGGTTGCTTTTCCTCCACAGTCTCCTCAACATTTGTTTGTTTTCTTGGTGGTTGCCATTCTGACTGGGGTGAGATGGAATCCCAGTATAGTTTTGATTTATAGTTCCTTTATGGATAAGGATATGGAATATTTCTTCATATATTTTTAACAATTTGTACCTCTTTTGAGAAGTGTCTGTTCAATTCATTTGCCCATTTATTAATTCAATTATTTGTTATTTGGTGTTTTATTTTTTTGAGCTGTTTGTATATTCTGGATATTTATCTTTTATCCCCTGGATAGCCCAAAGTTTTTCCTCCCATTCTATGGATTGTCTCTTGACTTGGGTAATTGCTTGCTTTGAAATGCAGTATCTTTGTCAATTCTTATTCTACTTTCTTGGGCAATTGGAGTCATGTTCAGAAGAAATTTGCCTGTCACTATACTGTCTCACATTTTCCCTACATTTCTTCCAGCACTTTCAACTTTTAAAATCTTACATTATGGTCTTTGATCCATTTTGAATTTATTTTCATAGAGGTAAAAGATAGTGGAATAGTCTATTTTGGTCTTCTGTACATCCACAACTAGTTTATTTTTATTTTTTTTTTGGTGGTGCTGAGGCTTGAACTCAGGGTGTCATGCTTGCCAGGCAGACACCCTTTCCACTTGAGCCACTCTGTTAGCCCTTTCTTGTGTTGGGCATTTTCAAGATAGGGTCTCATGAAACATTTGCCCAGGCTGGCTTTGAACCACGATCCTCCTGATCTCTGCCTCCTGAGTAGCTAGGATTACAGCAGTGAGTCTCTGATGTCCAGCCACAACCAATTTTCCTGGATAGTTTCTTTTTATAATTGTAGTTGAAAATTGGGACTGTTTATTTGTAAAACTTGGATATTTGCAATTTGCCCTTTTTAAACTTTTATTTTTTAACTTCATTTTTAAATAAAAAATTTAAATTATATTTTGGTTGCCAAAATCAGTAAAGGGCAGATTATTAATTTTTGAATGGAGTTTGAGATCTCATGGCCTCTTTTTGTAATTTGTGATCAATATTTGGTGTGATTGACTAATGAAAGAACTTTTAAGATGTTTTTCTCATTTTTTTGACTTAGGGTTGAAGTTAGCATATTTTGTGAGGCTTTGTTAACTACTGTAGGATCAGAGTAAAATTTTTATTTCTTAGGTGTGCAAATTTCAAAATACTTTATAATTAATGGTGTTATATATTTATTGTTTTATGTTTTTAATTGATCAGGTTATGATGTAACTTCTTAAGTTGAAATTAGTACTTTTAAATTGATAATCTTAATTCGGATCCATCTTGGGATCCATAATTGTTTTTACTGGTTCGTTTGCCTCTTTTACCCAAAAACAGTCAGAGGCCTATGTCCACATTTTGTGTTTCATTTTAGCATTATACTCAGCTGAAATTATGATATGTAGTCTGTTTAGGTATTTCAAAAGTGGTAGTTATAGCTTTGAGTTTATTTACAATTTTTTGTGTCATTGGAATATCATTTCAGCAGGCTTTATATGTACTTATATCTTTTATAAAAGAAGGAACATGTATATGTGTTTTTAGGAGACATAGTTATTTGGTTTTGGATGGTATGAATCTTTCCTGTGGATTGGTTTAATAGAGAATAACTATTAAGGAAGAGTAACAGAACTGAGGCTGACAAGCTGTAAGAGAGATCAGGAGGATAATGGCAGTTTAGGGGAGAAGACCTATGGCCAAGACTGGTGAAGTTGTCAAAGACCTTGGAGAATTGGGGGTAACTGACATAGAGGGAGTAGTTGTTGTAGTAGCATTTTTCTTATGTTTTTATAGTTGTTAGGATACTTGTGTTAAAGGAGGTCTTTTCAGAGCTCTTTCTTTTTTTTGTGATACTAGCTATTGTCCCCAAGGTCATGCATATACTAAGCAAATACTTGAACACTTGAACAAAGTCACCAAGTTCCTTTTTGTTTTCTATTTTGTTTTTGAATTAAGGTCACTCTGAGTATTAATATGTGTTTATAATTAGCAGGAAACATTTAAACTAGTCTTTTAGTGACTTTTTTATTTATTATAGGTTCAAGTTTTTGGTTTTTACATAAATGAGTATTCACACTTACTTGGCCTATAGTGGAAAGTAAGTGGATATAAATGATCATTTTAAAGTTGATAATATTTTGAAAGTATTTTTGGCTGTTATTTTGTTTATCACATGTGGGTGTCGAGATTTTAACACGTTTTTAACTTGAAAGTGCATAAGTTTTGAACCCAGGAAAGTAATTGTGAGCCTGAATGATTTGTTATGTTTAGGATGTTGAACATTATTAATAGTCCATTTTGGAAATAATATTTTACTTTATATTGATCAACTGAGCCTTTTAGAATATTATTATTTTCATTTAAATTTTTGATTTGTGAGCTTATAGTTTAACATCATTTATACACTACATTATGGCTTTTTGGCTAAGATTTATGATATATCATTCCTTATTCATAGTATCTTTTAATAGATGTAGACTGTGGATCATTGAGGCAATATAGTTTAAGTTTACTGGGCTGCTTTTAGTGTATTCAAATATGTTTATTTAAAAGTAAACAAAAATCAAGACTTCGGATAGAGGAAAGTAGGATAATGTATTTTTTAAATGAATAACACTTAGCCAAGACTGTATGTAGGTATTTGAACCAAAATATGATAGAGATTAGGGACTATGTGGTGAATAGGTCCTATTTTTTTAAGTATGTGTAAGTTTTTGCTTGTTATATAATTTTAATACAGCCAGAATAAGTGAACTATTAAGAGGATTGGTAAAGCACCAATAATCTAAATCTCATGAACTTACTAATTAAACATTCATTTCAGATTTGGGGTTAACATGATGCTTTTCCTGTTGGATGTGAGGACCTTTTAAAGTAAATGGTAATAAGGTGAAATGTTATTGGGGTCTTATGTGCTTCTGTGTTTGAGATCTGAGAATTTATTTTTGAGGCCTTCTTGGGCACATTAATTTCCTTTTTGTTGGAACTGAGATTTGAACTCAGGGCTTTGTGCTTTTAAAGCAGGTGGTAAAATGTTTGAGCCATGCTTCCAGTCCATTTTGGAGGTGGGGTCTAGTGAACTATTTGCCAGGGCTGACCTTGAACCACAATTCTAATCTTAGTACCCCATGTAGTAGGATTACACATATGAGCTACCACCTGGCATTTTTTTTATGTTGGGGACTTATAAGGGCTCTCAGAAATGACAAAGAGTGACAGATATTAACATGTATTGCGGACCTAAAAGTAGTCAAATTATTTTTACCTTTTTTCCTTCTATAAAATTGGAGAACAGTAGGGCAGAACAGTTTCTGCAACGGGGAAGTATGTCGGTATCAGTGGGAGGGGAGGAGGTGGTGGGAAAAGGGTGTGGGAAGGTGAATGTGATGCAAATACTGTGTATACATGTATGTAAATGTAAAAATGATACCTGTTGAAACTATTCCAGGAATGGGGGAAAAAGGGGTTAAAGAAGAGTGTGTGTGGGGGGGTTGAGTTCAAGTATGATATATTTGATACATTGTAAGAACTTCTGTAAAAGCCACAATGTACCCCAATCCCACAACAATAAAAAAAAAAAACTAGACTTCTATTCCAGATATGGGAGACAGGGGAATAAAGGAGAATGATGGAGTGGGTGAATTCAACTGATATATTGCAAGACCTTTTGTAAATGTCATAATGTACACCCAGCACAACAATAATAACAATAATAATAATAATAAAATTTTTAAAAATTAAAAAACTAGCCAAATTATTTTTGCCTAATAATCGAGTTGGCCATTTTTGTATAACAACACATTTTAGAGATAAATCAAGAGAGAGGTGTTTATGCCATCTTAGTTGTATACAAAGTATTTTGAGTAAGTCTCCCCCTCTGTTATTTTCCCTTGAACCCCTCTGTTCTACCCTCCTTTTCAAATAGTACTTGATGGAGTTCGTTATACTATTTTCATGTATAAATGTAATGCATGTTACTTATCTTCACACTCAGTACATTCTTTTTTCCCATGCTCCCTCCTGCTGGTGTCCACAGAGCATCCTCCTGTAATACTAATATCCCATTATTATTATCTTCCTCATCATAGCAGGCATAGAATACATATATGAACAAAAACCTGTGATACTTGCCTTTTTGAGTTTGGCTTGTCAATTGCAACACGATGATCTACAATTCCATCCATTGTTATGCAAATAATTTCATTCATTTCCATGGGTGAGTAATATTCTACTGTGTATATATGCCACATTTTCTTTATCCATTCATCAGTTGTTGGGCACCTAGAGTGATTGTACAGCTTGGTTATTGTGAATATTGCTGTAATTAACATGAGTATGCAAGTGTCTCTCTTGTATGTTGATTTATAGCCCTTACATGTATACATAACAGAGGGATAGCAGGGTATTATTTATACAAAAGGGTGTATTTTTAGTTTTTGGAAGACCCTCCATACTGATTTCCATACTGGTTATAGTAGTTTACATACCCATCAACAATGTATGAAGTTTTCATTCCCCTTCATCCTCACAAGCATTTGTAGTTAATTTTTTTCTTGAAGATTGCCATTATGACAGGGGTGATAAAGAATCTCAATGTAATTGTGATATGTATTTCTTTTATGGATAAGGATGTTGAACATTTCTTTATATATTTATTAATCATTTATACTTCTGCCCATTTATTAATTTAATTGGATTGTTTATTCTTTTGGTGTTTAGTTTGGGGACTCTGTACATTTTGGGTATTCATCCTTTATTCACTGAATAGCTGTGAAAGATTTTTTTCCCATTCTGTGGGCTGTCTCTTGACTCTGGTAATTGTTTCTTTTGATGTCTAGCAGCTTTTTCATTTAATTCAATCCCTTTTGTCAATTCTCATTCTTATGTCCTAGTAAATTGGAATCATGTTCAGAAAATAATTGCCTATACCTGTATCTTCTAGTGTTTTTCTGTAATAGTTTCAAATTTCAGATGTTACATTAAGATATTTGACCAAGTGTGACTTGATTTTTTGTCAAAGGTGAGAATTAAGGACTAGTTTCATGTTTCTACATCAAGATAAGCAGTGTTTTTAAAGTTATTTTTCATAAATATATTTAAACTTATGACTGTGTATTTATAAATATTTGGGTGTCTTCTTTGTTGTAATTTTCCAATTTTTACATGTAATTGCTTTTTAAAATAATATTTTGGTTGTTATCACTAAGAGACAAGTTATTAATTTTTAAATACAGTGTCAGGATTCATTGCCTCTTTTTGTGATATGTGATATATACTTGGAGTTGACTGATTAAAGATAGGCATTTTTACTCTGTCCTTTTGTTGAATTAGAGTTGATGTTCATGTATTTTTTAAGGTGTTTGTCAGTTGGCTTAGGGTCACAGTTTATTTTATATTCCAACTGTGCTATATTTTAAAAAATTATTATAATTAGTGGTCTTATTTATTATTTGTTTTTAATTGGGCAGGTAATTATGGATCTTTTTAGGTCTGAAATTAGTATGTTAAATTAATAATTTAATTATGTTGGTCTTGAGATACATACCTGTTTCAATTTGTTCGGCTGTTTGACCTGAATATTTGTTGTTGTTGTTTGTTTGCTTTATTTTGCAAAATGGGCCATAACAATATGCAGAGATCTGGAACCATGAGTGTAGCAAAAGTTCACCTCAGGTGTGAGTGATTGTCTGGTTGACATTGGCAAAGTCCAACACAGAGGTGAAAGGTAGAATTGCTGAGGATTATAAATACTCCCCATTCTCATGATGATAAGGATATCCATAGATACTGCAACTTCAGTTTTGAAGCAAAGTTTAAAGCTTTCCTTCAATTGGTGTTCTCTCTTCCGGGGGAGAACACAGATGGAAGCTGACAGGCTTAACATGTGCTGCAAATGGCTGGAGAAAGTGTCCTAAACAGAAACCCAGCTCCTTCAAGGTCTATAGAAAATAGTGGGAGGAGGAAGAAAGGAAAGTGCATGGGAGAGACTTTCTCCTTCAGATGAGTAGGAAAACAACACTTAAAGTTAGTCCTTTTGATATGCTTCACTAGCCAAGACCTTGAACCTCCCCTCACATAGTTCTTCCTGTTGTGCCTTGACATTGGCCTTTGTTTTTCTAGGTGCCCTACTGTGGAGAGCAGATTATGAGAAGCCTGTGAGAACTGGACATAAGCAAGGTGAGAAGCAGCTCAGCTGCTTTTCCTAAGATGTTTATCTGTCGGCTGAGATAGGCACAGCCCTGGTCACAGAAGATGAAATGCAGAACAGCTGCTTCTAAGTTGTTTACATTCAGAGAAGCAGGAACACAGATTTCTCCTATTACAATGTCATGCTGTCCCCAAGAATCCCTGCTGCATGCTGTTTACCACTGGGTATAAAAGACTCCCTGAAGGAGGATGCTGGTTTTTTGATGGGGAAGGCTTTTGGCCTTAGGGTTTTGGGCCTTTTGGCTTTTTGGTGTGGAAGGCTTTTGGAAGGGAAAAGAATTGCTGAAGGGAAATTGCTAAAAAGGGGTTGGGTTGATAGAGTCTGCACCAAGAACTTTATACATAGGCTTTAGAAAAGCTAAGCTAAAGAAAAGCTAAAGAGAACATGGGACAGAGCAAGTCTAAGGACCCAGATTTTAAGAATTATGCTAATGCAGTTTTTAGACGCAGCTGTTGTTGTTTGCAAGTCTGAGCACCAAGGCGTTAAGAAAGCTAAAGAGAGAGCATGGGACAGTGCAAGTCTGGGGGCAAAGACTTTAACAGAGACTATGCTAAAGAAAAGCTAAGAGAAAACATGGGACAGAGCAGGTCTAAGGAAAGAGGTTTTTGGGTTTTTTTGCCTTTTACAGTGCTAATTTTATTTTATTTTATTTTTTAATTAATTTATTTTTTATTATTCATATGTGCATACAATGTCTGGGTCATTTCTCCCCCCTGTCCCCACCCCCTCCCTTACCACCCACTCCGCCCCCTCCCTCTCCCCCCCACCCCCTCAATACCCAGCAGAAACTATTTTGCCCTTATCTCTAATTTTGTTGGAGAGAGTATAAGCAATAATAGGAAGGAACAAGGGGTTTTGCTAGTTGAGATAAGGACAGCTATACAGGGAGTTGACTGGCATTGATTTCCTGTGCGTGTGTGTTACCTTCTAGGTTAATTCTTTTTGATCTAAACTTTTCTCTAGTTCCTGGTCCCCTTCTCCTATTGGCCTCAGTTGCTTTTAAGGTATCTGCTTTAGTTTCTCTGCATTGAGGGCAACAAATGCTAACTAATTTCTTAGGTGTCTTACCTATTCTCATACTTGCCTTGTGTACTCTCGCTTTTATCATGTGATCAAAGTCCAATCCCCTTGTTGTGTTTGTCCTTGATCTAATGTCCGCATATGAGGGAGAACATATGATTTTTGGTCATTTGGACCAGGCTAACCTCACTCAGAATGATGTTCTTCAATTCCATCCATTTACCAGCGAATGATAACATTTCGTTCTTCTTCATGGCTGCATAAAACTCCATTGTGTATAGATACCACATTTTCTTAATCCATTTGTCAGTGGTGGGGCATCTTGGCTGTTTCCATAACTTGGCTATTGTGAATAGTGCTGCAATAACATGGGCGTGCAGGTGGGGAAAGAGGTTTTGAGAAAGGTTTTAAAGAAGACTTTAGAAGCAAGATTTTAAAGAACTGTAAAGGAGTAAAGCCTTAAAGAATAAAGATAGAGAAAAGAAGCAGAGTAAATGAAGAAAAATAATAGAGAAAAGAAGCAATGAGAGTTGCTTCTTTCTGTCTATATATCCTGAGATCCCACTTTCTGTCTATATATCCTGTATCTTTTCTGAATCTCCAGTCGCCCCCAGTTAAGCCCAGTTAGGTTCAGTAATAACAATAGAGTGAGAGAAAAAAAGCTTGCTCCACTCTACTAAACTGAGAGCACAATAAGAGCAGAGACCTTGTCTGCCTTGTTCATTGAGCATACTTCCAAATCATTGTTCACATTTTGTTTTTCTTTTTAGAATATAGTCAACCGAAAATAGGATTTGTCATTTGTCTAGGTTAGACTAATTTTTAAAGCTTTGAATTTACTTATAATCCTTTAGAGTCTTTGGAGAATCAATTGAGGCCAGTTTTATATTGAGATACATGTGTTAAAGAAAAAGTAGCATGCAATTGTATTGCTATTTATTCATTGGAGTCATTTTTCAGGGAATATACTTGATTTTGGATGGTAGGAAGCTTTACTGTGTCTTGTTTAGTAAGGAATGACTTTATTTAGAGAGGGCAACTGAACTGAGGTTGATAAACTCGTAGTGAGATGGGATGAAACTGGAGGTAGGAGGAGTCCTATGGCCTGAATTGGATGAAGGCATAAGAAACCTTGAAGTAATGGGAGTGGCTGAGATAGTGGGAGTATTGAGTGTAGTAGGATTTTTTTAATTTGTTTTTGAAGTTGTAGGTGCTGAGGTGGAAAATGAGGTTTTATTTCAGGGTTCTTGCTTATTAGAATAAGCAAGACAAGCATTCTACCACTTGAGCCATTGCACCAACCCTTTTTGTTTATTTTAATTTTTTGTTAACTTCTCTCTAACTTAGCTGATTGGCCTCAAATTCATGGTTCTCTTGCCTCCACTTCCTGAGTAGTTGTGATTACAGTTGAGCATCACCAGGCCAGGCATTGTAAGGGCTCTCAAAAAATCAATTTCATTGGATTTCAAAATGTTACATTATTATGAGCTTTATATTGCTTTTTGATTTTATGGTCTTGGAATTATTTCTAAAAAGGTGTATCCATGTGATTTTAGACCTTTTAGATGAGTAATGTGGAGATTTTCATGGCACCAATATAAAAATTTCAAAAATTAAGTATTTCTAATTCTAATTCCTATTTTGTTTTGGCCTTATATGACACTGTTTTTCAGGAAGGAAATGAGAAAAGCTTTCAAAATGAATGACAAAAGGCTGAGTTCTTATCATTCTGTTAGGCATTTTTGTGTTTTAGACCTGAGGATTTATTTTTGATAAGATCTTTTGGGAATGTCATGATTTTTTTTTAGTTCATGATATTGCAATGACATATAATGGCCCATATTCACAAATATGTTTCTTAGACTAGTCAAAATATTTTTTGTTTAATAATCAAGTCTGCAATTTTGTTTAAACCAATTTTTGTGGGAAATTAAAACTTCTACACCTGTAGCTTAGAAGAGGTGCACATCTTTTGTAATTGAGGTTTTATTGATATATATGTTTTGGCATAGGTCTTTTTAGAAAAAGGTCTAAAGAATTTACTGTAGGCAAAATTATTAAGTCCCAATATATAACTGACTTTTGAAACATGGAGTAGTACCTCAGGTTTTTTTTTTTTGAAAGGAGAGCATGAATGTAGTCCCCTACTACCACAAGTTATGTGGTAAATTTTCCCACATTTGAAGAAATCACAGGGGTCAGCACATCTGAAACTCAATGGATAAGCCTCACCCTGGGAAAACCACCTTTATGATCATTGTATCTCCCCTATGAAGTAAGTATACCAGAGATTTTTAAATATGATATTGAAGGCTGACTTTTGGGTTGAATAGAGAAAGCATTGAAATCTTTATTCTTTGACTCACAAAAACCCTTGTTCCTTCCTATTATTGCTTATACTCTCTCTACAACAAAATTAGAAATAAGGACAAAATAGTTTCTGTTGGGTATTGAGGGGGTGGGGGGAGAGGGAGGGGGTGGAGTGGGTGGTAAGGGAGGGGGTGGGGGCAGGGGGGAGAAATGACCCAAGCCTTGTATGCACATATGAATAATAAAATAAATAAATAAATAAATAAATAAAAATAAAATGGATATGCTTTTTTTAAAAAAAAAAGAAATCTTTATTCTTAAAGTTCTGCTATTTCAGAGACAAATACATATATATGTAGTATTTTGTTGTTCCAATCATAAAACTTCAAATTAAAATTATTAATGTTTTAAGTGGATTTTGAGGACCTATTGTCTTTTTTTGTATTTTGTGATAGCTATTTCTTGTTGGCTGACTAGTAAATTGCATTTATAAAAGTATGTCTTGGTTTCTTGAATCAAGGTTGATGTTTTTATATTTTTTATGATTCTTTTCACTCGGCATTTTTATACTTCCCACCCCCTCATGGTTTTGTTTGCTTTCATGTTCTGTGTGCAGGATTCCTTGGAGGATCTTTTGTAGTGGTGACTTGGTGGTCATATATTGTTTTAGTTTCTGCTTATTGTGGAAGATTTTTAATGCTCCATCTATTTTGAATAATAGTTTTTCTGGGTAGAGTATCCTAAGGTTGAAGTTATTTTCTTTTTTTTAAATTTTTTTATTATTCATATGTGCATACAATGCTTGGGTCATTTCTCCCCCCTGCTCCCACCCCTCTCTTACCACCCACTCCACCCCCCTCACTCTCCCTCCCACCTCCTCAATACCTGGCAGAAACTATTTTGCCCTTATCTCTAATTTTGTTGAAGAGAGAGTAGGAACAAGGGTTTTTGCTAGTTGACATAAGGATAGCTATACAGGGAGTTGACTCACATAAATTTCCCGTGAATGTGTGTTACCTTCTAGGTTAATTCTTTTTCACCTAATCTTTTCTCTAGTTCCTGCTCCCCTTTTCCTATTGGCCTCAGTTGCTTTTAAGGTATCTGCTTTAGTTTCTCTGCTTTAAGGGCAACAAATGCTAGCTAATTTTTTAGGTGTCTTACCTATCCTTACCCCGCCCTTGTGTGCTCCCGTTTTTATCATGTGCTCAAAGTCCAGTCCCCTTGTTGTGTTTGACCTTGATCTAATGTCCACACATGAGGGAGAACATACGATTTTTGGTTTTTTGGGCCAGGCTAACTTCACTCAGAATGATGTTCTCCAATTTCATCCATTTACCAGCGAATGATAACATTTCGTTTTTCTTCATGGCTGCATAAAATTCCATTGTGTATAGATACCGGTAGGTTGTGTTTTCATTTTCATTGACTTCCAGGAACTTTTTAATTTTCTCTTTTACTTCATCAATGATCCATTGTTCATTAAGTAATGAGTTATTTACTTTCCAGCTCTTTGCAGGTTTTTGTCTTTACTTTTGTTGTTGAGTTCTAGTGTCACTGCATTGTGATCAGATAGTATGCACGGTATAATTTCTATTTTCTTATATTTGCTGAGACTTGCTTTGTGCCCTAGGATATGATCTATTTTGGAGAAGATTCCATGGGCTGCTGAGAAGAATGTATATTGTATAGAAGTTGGATGAAATGTTCTGTAGACATCATGTAGGTCCAGTTGATCTATTGTATATTTTAGATCTTGAATTTCTTTATTGATTTTTTGTTTGGATGACCTAACTATTGATGATAATGGGATGTTAACGTCTCCCACAACCACTGTGTTGGAGTTAATATATGCTTTTATGTCTTTCAGGGTATATTTGATGAAATTGGGTGCGTTGACATTGGGTGCATATAGGTTGATAATTATTATTTCCTTTTGGTCTATTTCCCCTTTTGTTAGTATGGAATGTCCTTCTTTATCTCATTTTATCAGTGTAGGTTTAAAGTCGCCTTTGTCAGAGATAAGTATTGTTACTCCTGCCTGTTTTCAGGGGCCATTGGCTTGGTAAATCTTCTTCCAGCCTTTCATCTTAAGCCTATGCTTATTTCTGTCGGTGAGATGGGTCTCCTGTAAGCAACAAATTGTTGGATCTTCCTTTTTAATCCATTTTGTCAAGTGGTGTCTTTTGATGGGGGAATTAAGTCCATTAACATTAAGTGTTAGTACTGATAGGTATGTGGTGATTCCTGTCATTTAGTTGTCTTAGTTGTTTGAAGGTTTGATTGTGTGTACCTAAATTGAGATTACTCTCTACTTTCTTGCTTTTTCTTTTCCTGTAGTTTGGTGCTGCCTGTCTTTTCATGGTTAAGTTGGGTTTCACTTTCTGTGTGCAGAATCCCTTGAAGAATCTGTTGTAGTGGTGGCTTTGTGGTCACATATTGTTTTAGTTTCTGCTTATCATGGAAGACTTTTATTGCTCCATCTATTTTGAATGATAGTTTTGCTGGGTAGAGTATCCTGGGGTTGAAGTTATTTTCATTCAGTGTCCGGAAGATCTCACCCCATGCTCTTCTTGCTTTTAATGTTTCTGTTGAGAAGTCTGCTGTGATTTTGATGGTTTTGCCTTTGTATTTTGTTTTTCCTCTCTTACAGCCTTCAATATTCTTTCCCTAGTTTCTGAATGTGTTGTTTTAATGATGATATGTTCTGGGGTAGTTCCATTTTGATCTGGTCTGTTTGGTGTTCTGGAGGCCTCTTGCATCTGTATGGGAATATCTTTCTCTAGATTTGGGAAATTTTCTGTTATTATTTTGTTGAATATATTATGCATTCCCTTTGCTTGCACCTCTTATCCTTCTTCGATGCCCATGATTCTCAGCTTTGGAGTTTTGATTGAGTCAGTGAGTTCTTGCATTTTCTTTTCACAGGTCTTCAGTTGTTTAATTAATAGTTCTTCAGTTTTTCCTTTAATTACCATTTCATCTTTGAGTTCTGATATTCTGTCTTCTGTTTGGTCTTTTCTTCTGGATTGGCCTTCCTTTTTGTTTTGCAATCCTGTTTTATTCTTTTTTCTGAGGTTTTCCATATCATGGTTCATTTTCTCTTTAATGTTGTCTATTTTTGTCCTGAATTCATTTATCTCTTTATTAATCATGTTCTCTGTTTCACTTTGCTCTTTATACAGTGGTTCTAAGGTTTCCTTTATTTCTTCTTTTGCTTTTTCAACTTCTCTATTTTTGTTGTCTTGGAATTTCTTGAGTGTCTCCTGTACATTTTGGTTGACCATAGCCAGTATCATCTCTATAAAATTCTCATTGAGTACCTGTAGTATTTCTTCTTTTAGATTATTCTTGTGGGCTTCATTGGGTTCTTTGGCATAGTTTATCTTCATTTTGTTGGAGTCTGTGTCTGAGTATGTGTTTTCTTCATTTCCCTCTGTTTCCTGTACTAATTTTTTGCTGTAGGGAAGCTGGTTTCTCTGTTTTTTCTGTCTTCCTGTCATTGCCCTTGGTATTGTTATTGTCCCTGTACTGTGTGCAATTAAGTATTTTCTGGCTTGTAATAATAGCACTAGTGATATTTAGAATGGAAGGGTGAGAAGAGATGGAAAGCAAAGAAGTTAAAGGAAAAGGGAAAAACAAATAAACAAGTAGAAAAAACCAAACCAAGAAACAAACAAAAAAAGTTTCAAAGATATAAACAGGGAGAGACAGTGTACTATTCAACTGTAAGCTGAAAAGGCATTAGAGAGACAGAGAGAGGATTGAAAAATAAAAATAAAAAAATGAAGTAAAAAAATAAGTAAATAAAATATATAAAATAATAAAAATAAAAATAAGTAAAAAATAAAAAAAAAATCTCCAAGTTCAAATGCAATTTTGGTGTTCATCTCTCAGCCTCCAATCCTGGAGATGGTGCCTCAGATGTTGTTCCGTAGTTGTCTCATCAAAGGGGAAAAATAAAGTAAACCAAAACTGCACAAAACAAACAAGCAAACAAAAAACCCACAAAGTGTCCCATGTTCAAATGCAATACAGTTTCAGTAAGTTTTTCAGCATGCAGGCGTAGTTTGGTTTATGTCTCCTCAAAGGTAGGGAGAGTGAAATAAAAAAAGAGTCTGGAGACAGTTCTGTGAATGGCTATCAGCGGCTATGGCTCACCTGTCTTCTGTTGTCAGCCTGCTGTTGCTGGAGGCGTTATTTATGCAGATCTCTGGGGTGAGCTTAGCACTCACCTAGCCCCACAGGCTTTGTTTACACAGAGTTCTCCTGTGCACCAACTGCTGCTACAAGCTTTCCCCTTTCCGAGCACACTGGGGGAAGTGACACTGCACTGGCTTTCTCAGGCCTGTGTGTTTGTTTACATTTCACATGGGAAGTGGGCCTTCCCCCCTCTCCTGTGGAGTTTTCCTCCCTCCTCCACTTTTACAAGCTTCCTGCTCCTGGTTGCTGCTGGGTGTGTGCCACCACTCCTGCCTTCTCTGGCCTGGCTTGTTTATTTACAGTTCTGTGAGGGGTTCCCCTTCCCCCTCCTTCAGTGCTCAGGGCTCCCCACCCTCTTTGCTACGTGTCTTTAGTGTTCTTATTGCTTATTACTCAGTTTCTCTTTTTCCCTGGGTGGGGGTCGGCCCATCCAGGGGACTATGCTGATCTGGCCCAGGGTTGTCTGTGGGAGTACTGCGTATTGCTTAGCTCACCTTGTCTGTGTCTTCCCAGGCCATCTGGGCACTGGCATCTGGCAGTGGCCCGGAGGCCCTCCTGGTTTCTCTGTTTAATGTGAAGTGGAGATGCTCTACACAGGCTGGAGGTGTGGAGGGATCAAAATTTTGCCTCTTCTCGATGGTTTTTCCTGTAAGGTGTATCTCCAGCGTCTCTCCAAGATTTTACTTTAGGAAGCATGCTTTCTGCTTCCTCCCTCTATCTGCCATCTTGAAGTTATTTTCATTCAGTGCCCAAAATACCTAACTCCATGCCCTTCTTGCTTTTAAGGTTTCCATTGAGAAATCTTCTGTGATTTTGGTGGGTTTACCTTTATATGTTATTTATTTTTCTCTTTTACATTCCTAAGTATTCTTTCTTTATTCTCTATGCTTCTTGCTTTAATAATAATATGCTGTGGGGAAGTTCTGTTTTGGTCAAGTCTGTTTGGTGTCCTGGAGGCTTCCTGTACCTAAATTGGCAAAATGTTCTTGCGGTTTGGGAAATTTTCTATTATTATTTTATTGAATATACTACAAATCCCTTTTGCTTGAACCTCTTCTCTTTCTTCAATACCCATGATTCTCAGGTTTGTTCTTTTGATGGAGTTTGTGAGTTTTTGCATATTCTTTTCATAGCTCTTGAGTCATTTGACTAACATTTGTTCAGTTTTTTCTTTAATTTCTATTTTATCTTTGAGTTCTGAGATTCTGTCTTCCACTTTATCTAGTCTGCTGGAGTGGTTTCCCACTGTGTTTTGTGTTTCTGTTTTATTCTCTTTTCTGAGGTTTTCCATATTTTTGGTCACCTCCTCTTTAATATTTTTATTTTCATCTTTAATTCATTTATCTCTCTATTTGTAGTGTCCTCTGTTTCACTTTGGTGTTTATTTAGGTCACCTCTGAGTTCATTTATTTGTTTCTGTGTCTTCTCATGTTCTTTATTTTTGGTGTCTTGAAATTTCTTGAGGACATCTTGTACATTTTGGTTAACCATGTCTAGTATGTTCTCCATGAAATTCTCAGTAATTTCTTGCAAGATTTCTTCTTTGAGGGTGTTTTTGTGGGCATCACTGGGTTCCTTAGTGTCATTTATCATTGTTTTCTTGGGGTCAGGAACTGGGTATCCATTTTCTTCATTTCTTTTTAAATCCTGTATTGATTTTTTTTTTGAGAAGAGTGTTTTTCATCCCTTCTTCTTCTTCCCAGCACTCCACTTGGTGCTATGCAACTATGTTCTTGATAGGCTAGTTGGTCATTTTAATTGCCTGTTTTCTTTCCTCTGATTTAATTTTTGTGTTGTGACTGTCTTGGTTGTTAGCTAGGTTGGTGTGCTATTTCTGTCCCTGGCCTGGAGGTGTAATTTAGCAATAACTAATTCATAGGTTTCATAGGTTCAATGCTCAATCAGTTGTTTATATATTATTTAGAAGACCCCTTGGTGATATTATCTATAAACCGTGGGAGTTAGGGGATTAATGTTTGTTAGGTTAGATATAGATATTTGGGAAATTGGTTAGGATGGCACTAAAAAGGGAGGCAGGAAGTGGGGTGGGTAAGTGGGGGAAGTGATGTGGGGAGTGCTGGGTTTTGTGGCCCTTGTGTGTGTTTGGGTGTATTTCTGTCAATATGGTGTAGGGTGCTTGTGTAGGGGATTGCAGGGGGTTGGGGTTATGTAAAGTTGGTACAGTAGGTTGGTCAGCAGGTAGTGAGTGTGTAGGAGGGAGGGTGGTGTGGTGACAGGTTGGGGGAGGATGAGAGGAGGAGATGAAGGCAAGGGGAGAGAGTGGGTGAGAAGGGGCAGAAAGAGTAGTTGGGAAGGACAACAATGGATTGTAGCACAGGAGAAAGAGGAAGAGTGAAGGGGGTGAGAATAAGGATGAAGAGATAGTGATGGTGAAGTTTATATTACAGAAAGAATAAAGGAAAGTAGGAATAAAAATTAAAAATCCACAATAATAAAACAAACAAACAAACACAACAGAAAAAAAAACATAATAAAAAACCACCAGGTTCAGGAACAATAAAATTTCAGTCTTAGTTTAAGTTCTGGAGTTATTCCTCTGGCATCCAGTCCTGGTATTGGAAGACCACAGCAGAAGCTCTGCTGTGGTCTCACCAGGTGACTGGCTTATGAGTAGTGTTTTGTTCTTCTGTACACCAGCTTAATTGAAATTGTGATGTGAGATAGGTTTGCCAGATCATGCAGGATGGTCAGAACTGTTGTTTTTCCCAGCCAACAGCTGTGTTATCCTTCAGCTGCTGCTGTTTGGTCAGCTCATCCTCCAGCGAGGTGGGGTAGTTTGGTTTTGAATGCTGCCCTCTGGTTCAGGAGATTAGCTCTATGACCCAGTATCTGTCCTGCTTTGGAATGTGGTTTGTCACTGTGTTTGTTCACTGTGAGTTTGGTGCTGAGAGTTTAGTTCTTTGCCCCACCCCCTTTCTCTGGGGCAGGTTCAACATTCCACCCACTCCCTCCTCTGTCCGGGTTTGACTACAGTTTGCTGTTTGTTTTTCAGTTTTGTGGGACAGTTCAGTTTTGGATGCTTGCTTTCTGGCTCAGGAGATCATCTCTGTGATCCACTACATTCCTTACTTTGGGAGGTGGCTTGTTGCCCACCTGCTCTCAGGCTTTGCTGCCTTTCCTGTATTTATTTACTGAGTGTTCAGCACTGAGAGTTTAGTTCCTTGCCCTGTTTCCTTTCTCTGGAGCAGGTTCAGTGTACCACCCACCCCCTCCACTGTCCGTGTTTGATTATAGTTCACTGTTTTTTTTCAGTTTTGTGGGGAGGATCAGTCTGCCCAGAGGCTGCACTGGTTTATGTTCCTGAGGAGTGGGTAGGGGAGTCCTGTGTGATACATGGTGCTCACCTGTTTGTTCTGCCAATTGACGCACAGGCAGGTTTGGAGCCATCACTGGCAGTGGCAGAAAAAAAGGGTGCCAACTTTTCTCAGTGCAGCGCAGCATTTATAGGTTATTTCTCATATATGATCTTGCTTCTATCTTGTGTTGGCATGATACTAAAATCCTACTACCAGTATCTCCCTCATAGCTGGCATTACACTCTTGTATCACCATGCAGGCTTTTTGAGACAACATCTCCTAGCTTATTTACAGGGCTGACCCTGAACTGCACCACCCACTGGGTCCTCTTTGAAGGACCGTTTCAACCTGTCTTTATATTGAGATCTATATATTATAGAAGAAGGAATATATTTGAATTTTTTAACTTACTTTTGTTAATTATTAGGGGAAGCATTCTTTTTGCTTTTTAATGGAATCAAGTGTTTTGAGGTTGTTTTATTACGGCTTACTTTTGTGAAGGAATGAGGGTAAAAGAATTCATACTTAAAAGCTAAAGGTAGGTGGGAGATGGGTGAGATGGGAGGAATCAGATCCCTGAGGATTGAATGCAGGGTGTGGAGACATTGAAGTAGGTGTTATAGTTGGAATATGAGAGTTTTTATTAATGCAGTTGTAGGGGGAAACTGTGGTAGAACATATGTTTTGGGAGATTTTTTTTTGCAACATTGGCATACAATTTTCTGTCACATAAAATATTTAAATCATTGATCTTTACAATTCCTAAGGACATTGACACTATTAACCTGGAACAGTACACCCAAACATGTTGACAGGAAGGGTTTGGCCTAAATCATCACTTACCTTTTTTTTTGATGGGCAGAAGTTCTGTGCTAACAGTTAGGCCCACACCACCCTTTATGCCTCTAAAATTAAGTGTCTCCACTCTCTTATCCTGTAAGCAATGATATGGAAATGAGGATTAGTAGTAGTAGTATAGACAAAAGTGGGATTTTTTCAGCATATCATTCAAGAAAATTGGGAAATGTGATAGTGCTGAAAACATACCTCAGATATTCATCTGAGAATAGGAAGGCCTTACTGATAGAATGAGTGAATGTAGCATCTTCAAAAATTTGTAAACTCCTTGAGACATTACCAGCACATGAACAAAAAATCATGTCAACACTTTGAGAGGTTCAACCTCCTCACCTAGCTGTATATTTAACATCAGATGGTGTGGAGAGTGGAGTATGAGAAGCCTATGAGAACTTGAGATGAGCACAACCATGTTAAATAATCTGCAGGCTGGGATCGGCACAGCCCCCAGCTGTAGAAGGGAGCTAGAGCAAAATGTGGGACAGCTTTGCACAAGAACAAGGATGTTTACACCGTGACCTTCAGTAGCAATTGAAGGTTCTCCCTGTTCCCAATAACTACAAGGTCACACCACCTTGATAACTATTGCTCTGCTGACTTCACTATCCCACTTCTTTGTTTGCCTCTGTATATAATGTACTCGCTGGAGGTGGTTGAGGCTGTGTGTCTCCACCAGAGCACCCAGCCCACCTGACCTCAGCTTTTTGCATGTTTGTCTTTTGTCCTTTCTCAATCTCCCATTGTTCCCAGTTAGGTTCCTAGGAAGAGCTTGTGCATGTCACAAGAGGTGGTGCACAAACAGGGACCTAACTATAGGGAACTTGAAGCCTGAGATGGGGAGACACTTTCCAAGAAACACACATATAAGAAACAAGTAGGGTGAGTGGGAGAGTGAATTAAATGCAGTCATGTGGAAAAACATGGGACAGTACAAGTCTAAGGACCAAGAACTCTGAACACAGACTTTAAAAGCTATGCTAAAGACTAGATGAAGCAGGGTCAGGTCACTTCAGCTTATGCAGTTTTTAGATTTTGTACAGGATACTTGCCTGTGGTTCTCTGAGGAGGGTACTGTACATTTAGAAACATGGAACAAGGTAGGAGACAGGCTGAGGGTGCGATATATGGCTAAAGGGCTGGAATGCATGCCCATTTTTACTTTCAGTTTGTGGTCCATGATTAGAGATTGTTTGGATCCCACTCCCTTGCATAAACAAAGACTCTTCTTCCGTATCTGATCCAACTCCCTGAGATATGCCCTCAGTGTTAGAGGGGAGGGACGGGATTTGCAGAGTGTAGCACCACTGCAGGAACTGGCAGGCCAAGAGTAACCAAGTCATGGTGGGTGCCAGCAAAGCCGTGGCATCAGACCTGCCTCCTGCAAGAGCTCAGCCCTGGCCAGGCCCAGCCCCATTCTTGCCCTGTGCCACTGCTGCCAATGCTGGAGTGCTCTTCTGCCCACTCTGCCCCCACGGCGATCCCAGGAGTTGAGTGAGGGGAGTCAAGTGAGGAGACAACTGCCAGCAAGATAGATGCAGAACAGCAAGCCACCCACCTGGGGTCAAATCAAGAAACAGATGGACATGATGATGGTAACTGATAACCTGGAGATGGCTGGGAATCCTACAGCCACATTGCTGGTGGCATTGGCCATAATCACAATACAGGTGGGTGATGTCTGGGATGATGCATACTGGACTTTTATGCCCAGCCCACCAGTAGTGCATCCTATCACTTGGCAGAGTCACCCTGTATCTATCTTTACCAATGATAAGGTGCACATGGGAGGCCATTCCTCAGGACATTTGGTGCCTCAATATAGTGATTATAGCTTTAAAAATAAAAGATCATGGAAATGAAGCAACGATACTGTGGACTTATGGCAATTGAGGCAAAAATATTGGCCATGTAAAAAGCTTATGATAATGTTGTTTCTCCAGCGAATATTGCAAAAACTATCCTGAATGAACTTAAGGGTTTCAATCCGTTTAACTTGCTAAAGCAGTCCTTCTGGTATTTGGCAGGAAAAAGTGTGTTGTTGTTCATCTGTTTTCTTGTTCTTTCAGTTGGATGCCATGCAGTGCACAGACAGCTCCTTGGATTAAGGATCAGGCTTCACTGGGAGCATTTAAGAAATAAAAAAGGGGGAAATGAGGAAAGCAGAGTATGAGAAGCCTATGAGAACTTGACATGAGCACAGCCATGTCAAATAATCTGCAGACTGAGATTGGCACAGCCCCCAGCTGCAGAAGGGAGCGAGAGCAAAATGCAGCACAGGTGCTTTGTATAAGAACAAGGATGTTTACACCATGACTTTCAGACATGACCCGTACCAATACATGCAGAAAGTAACAATCACAGATTCTCCCTGTTCCTGATAACTACAAGGTCACGCTGCCCTGAGAACTGTTGCTCTGCTGACTTTGCTACCTCATTTCCTTGTTTGCCGCTGTATATAATAAACTTGCTGGAGGTGGTCATGGCTTTTGTTCATCTCCACCAGAGCACCCAGCCCACCTGATCCCAGCTTTTTGCATGTTTGTCTTTTGTCCTTCCTCAATCTCCTGTTACTCCCAGTTAGGTTCTTAGGATGAGCTCGTGCAGGTTGGGAGAAGATGGTCTGGAGTGTCACATGTGCAGTTGCCACATATCTAGTAAGTGACAATCAATCCCTAAAAGTTAATCTGCTCTTGTGAGGAGAATGTGAAGAAAGAGAACATACAAATTAGGTCCCAGTAGTATAGCTGTCATACAGGGTGTGAAAAATTTCACAAGAACCAAAGGTAATGCAGAGAAAGTTTTATATATGGTCAAAAGGAGGAGAGAATCAGATGGCATTGACAGCAACAACTCTGAAGGACAATTAATGGGAAGTTTCAAGGGATATTTTGAGGGAGGGTAGAAGAATGGTGGGTGTCTGGGTAGAGTGGGTGGTTGTTGATTCTTTTGACAGATGGTAGAGTGGGTATCCTGATTAGATTAGTACGCTTTCTAGTGAGTCATTTTGTTCAGGTACCTGTCTTCTGAGTACTGTGATTTCCCAGAAGAAAGAAGTTACTAGCTGGGTCAGTTCTGAAAAAGATAAGCAGGGTTAGGTGGGTGCCTATGAAGATTGAAGTTAGCTACAAAATGGAGTTTATTAGGCCCATTTGTAAGCTTTACAATGCAAAACTGTGTTTTTGATATAGCTTGCCCTATAAGGACATCTAACTCTTCCCACCCTTTTCCATTATCACAGAACATTTCAACTCCAACTGGATCCACAAATTGCTTCAAAGTTTACAGAGTTTCAGATACACTCATCCATTCTGGCCTGGAATCATACAAAATTCTTAATCTTCCTCCCGTGTTGGTAGGTCAACAACAATTATGATGAACCACTATACCGTAAATTCTTCAGTGCTCACAGTTTCAACATCAATTTTCTTTCCACAGAAATACTACAAATTCATATGCAACAGAATGGCTAAGGAGTGCATGATTTCTTATATCAGTACCTGCAACCAGAACATGTTGAAAAAGAGATTTGGAATACATTTATCACTTACCTATATGATCAAGGTTAAATATCCAATTCTTTGATTTAGGATCTTATGAGCACTTACCTATCTAATGTGAGAGAAATTTTACTCTAGAAGATCCCTGTGAGTCACTGTGGATTGTGACTTGTCTTTGAGAAACACATCCTTGAACATGCATTGGTTATTTGTCTCATAGTGCCTGTTCTTCTGAAAATTCCTGAAGTCTTTGTATCACTTCAGGATTCACGTATACTACCTGGATACTTCCAGAGGTTCATATACATATCCTTCTAAGGGAACTCTTACTATCTTGAGAGGATACCTGTAACAATTCCACAGTCAATATCAAAGTTATGAACACAAGGAATATTGGGTAGATGTATGCTTATGAAATTATTATTGAGACAACTGTACCTTATTTGTCTGCAGGGCATATAAAAAGTAGAACTTGATAAAAATGTTAGGGAGAGAGACAAGTTTTCATCACATATATGCCAAATAGGGGGAAATGTAGGAGTGCATAAATTATTCCTTAAATGTGTAGCTGAAAATTCCATTTTCTCTACCACTACAAACTTTAATGTCATGTTGTTAATCAGGAAGCATACTGTGAAATTTGGCTTCTTCTAGTATTATTTGTTAGTATTTATGATTTAAAAACAATGCATGGAAAAATGTTGGATAATATATGACTCACTGATTATATATATTTGAAATTATGATGATCTTTAAAGACTGAATATACCATCATCTCATGTCTCTACACTAGTCAAGTTAGTGTAGAGTATAGATTGTTTATTTTGTGAGTCGTGTTTTTGTATTAGGACTTGGGTTACTTTTAATCTATTTGTTATTGTAATACTTTGAAGTTATTATGCAACCGTGAAAATGTTGTGTCTGGGGAGGTCTTACCAAAGGGTCTTGTGACATGGCTGCCTATATTTTGTAACTTTTAATGGCAAATTTTGTATCAAAAGGATTGTTGCATCATGCACTCTTAATATTTCTAACAGGGACAAGGTCAGAGGAATTTTAGAGGAACTGTTTTTTTTTAATTGTTATTGTGGCTGTTTACTATATATCGTAACTTATTGGAAGGTGTGCTGGAAAAAATGCATCCAATGCCTTCTTTAAAGAATCATTGATAGAACATTTTATTTTCTACTTGAAACTCCTTATTCTGGCTTGCAATGGAGAGCAATGCTACCTGTCCCTATTTTAGTCTGCCTTATTTTCCTACTAAAATAACTTCGATCCCTTATTCTTAATGGGTCAAATCTTTTAGATCTATTTTCAGCTGCATAGTGCTAATAGTCCTGCCTAATGAGGAACTCGAAACCACACCCTGTTTGGTGGAGGGGTGATATGGAAAAGCTAGTCCTTGGACTGTCAGGGTAGGATGATTTTTGATACCAACAGTACAGCGTGTTTTCATATTTGAAAAGAAATTATGTGATATACTAGAGAGGACAGTACATAATAAAAACAAAATAATAAGTAGCAAAGTAGTAGATATGTAATCAAAAAGTTATGATTTTTTAACCAGGAGTTCCCAGAAATCTATGAGCTTAGAAGATCATTAATGAAGGGGAGATCATTGGACATAGCATTTAACTGGTTTTGGAGAGTCTTAGGACTAAGGAGACATTGAAGTTTTTGGAATATAAACATAGTATTACTGCCTCCCTGAACAGAAATAAGGTTAGGAGCATTTTATTTTAAAGAACATTTGTTTTGTTATTTTATTTTTGAATTTAGAAGAGACATGTCTTCAAATGAGTCAAAGAAGGGCTTTTGAATAAAGTTGACATGGGATTTTATATATTATATTTTTAATATTATTGAAGGGATGAAAATAAATGACCATACCTGTTGAAATTAGATCTTTTTATATGATTTAATACTGGTAAGTTAGTAGGTTTTGTAAAGTATTTATTTTTTATCTAAGGACGTGTGATATTACATTTACCTATCCAACCTAGGGCTAGGCAAGACTGTAGCTTGTTGTCATGTAACTATCATATTTTGTAATGAGTTTTTCAGTGAGATTTTTGATGTTTTTTTTTGTATTTAGTAAGTGGCCTACCAATTAGTGGTTTTGAGTATTAAAATGTTTTTATGGTTAGTTGGAGGGATTTAAACTATTCATTTAATGGCATTGTTTACTTTTTATGTGTGTTGTTTTGTTGTTTTTAACATAAAGGGGTCTTCTGAATTAACTGAAATTAACTAATGTGAATTAACTGTGTGAATTAATTAGTGGGAAATAGCAAGGTATAATAGTCATTTTAAAGTTGATAATAATTTTTAAGTATTTGTGGTTACTAATTTTTATCTTAGGTGATTGTGGAGATGTTAAGGTTGTTTTTATTTGAGAGCACATACGTTTTGAACCATTTACTGGTTGTTGTGACTGAATGTTTTTTCTGTTTATGATGTTGAATAGTGTTGTTAATAGGTCATTTTGTAAAGTTTTACTAGCAGTATTTTGATTTGCTGTGTCTGTTTGGATATTATTAATTTTTCTAATTTTAATTTTTTGTGTGGGGCTATAGAGTCTCAAATGATTTACCTATTATATTGGGTTTTGGTTGAGAGTTACACCTTGTACTTTTTTATCCTTATCCACCATATTTTTAAATAGATGTGGACTGTGTTTATATCCTTGAGGCAAATTAGTTTACTATACTGAATCGTTGTTTAAGCAACTGGATATGCTCATTTAAAATAACCAGAAGATGCTGGGTGCAAGTGTCTCATGCCTATAAACCTAGCTACTTGGGAGGCTGAGATTGGGAGGATTACAGTTCGAGGCCAGCCTAGCAAATAGTTCATGAGACCTCATCTCCAAAATAACTGAGCAAAATGGCCTGCAGGAGTAGCTCAACAGTAGAGTGCTTGCTTTGCAAGCACAAAGCTGAGTTCAAACCCAAGTCCCAGTGAAATAATAACAAAATTGAGACTTTAAGTCTAGAGAAATGTAAAAGAATATTAATTTTTTAAAATAAGAACTGTCTGTAGGTATTTAAATCAAAATATTATAAGGATTAGGGACTGTGGGGTGAGTAGGTGCTATAGCTTCTTTATAGTTTTATATAAATTTGCATTTGTTATTTGAGAGAATCAGAGAATTAAAAGAGGATTGGTAAGACATCAGTAATCTACATTTCTTAACCTTGGTAGTCGGAAGCTGTGGTTCTGATTTAGATATGGGCTTCGAAGGTATTGGTTTTCACTAGGAAAAATGAGAGAGGCTTTATAAGTAAATGAAAATAGGTAGAGTTGTTATTATTTTGTGTTTTAGTCCTGAGGATTTTTAAAAATTTATTTATGTTTTGGTGGAACTGATGAGAATTTATTTTCATAAGGTCTTTTTCAAATATTTGATTGCTTTTTATGTTGGAGGCCCATAGACTCTTAGGAATGAAATAGGATGGTAAATATATAGATGGGTTATGTCCCTCAAAGTAGTAGTGGATTTGGCTATTTTCTTAAAAGAGAAATTTTTGTAAGAAATTGAAATTGAGTAAATCTTTTGATTTTTGAGATTTTATTGATACACTGTTTTTGCAGAATGGGGTCTAAGAATTTAGTTAAGGCAGACGATTAAGCCCAAATACTTAAATGATGATTATCATGTTTTTTGTAAATTTGAGAAATATCTGAGATTTTATTTAGACATTGAAAGATGGTTTGGGGATAGATGGAGGGAAGGTTTGGGCTCTTTAGCCTCTAAGATTTGTTATCTCAGAGGTAGATGACCCATTATTTTCCCCCAGAGAAAGACATGTTTTTGGTGTGTCTTTTTCCTGGCATAGTGAATAAATCCTCAGTTTATTGGATTCTTTTGTGCATTTAGATTTTCAGTGTCCTAGCCTGTTTACATTTATAATATTTTGGGGGTATTAATCAACTGTTTTCTGTTTTATTTTATTGGGTCTTTGTGGAGGGGGCTTAATTTTTGTGCAGAGTTATATTTTATTGAAACTTCTATTTTGATAATCAGTTGAATTCAAATTCTGGATATTTTATTAGCCTACATTAATAATGTAAATGGGTTTCACTGTTAAAATTCCATAGTTGCATACAGTGTACTTAGACAAGTTCGCCCCCTCTATTATATACTCTTAAATTTCTCACTCTTCTCCTTCCCTTGTTCAAATGCTATTTGGTAGCTTTCATTTTGCTAGCTTCATGTATATGTGTAACCTACTCCAAGGCTCTACACCCACCAATTCCCTGACCTTTCCCCTTCCACTTCCTACTGATTCCTTTTACATTCCTATCCTACTATTATTATCTTCATCCTCATTGTGAGTCTAGATTGCACATAGAAGCAGAAATGTGATATTTGGCTTTTTGAACTTGACTTATCATGTTCAACATGATGATCCACAATTCCACACATTTTCATGTAAAAGCATATTTTTTTCATCATTGCAGGTGAATAATACTCCATTGCATACATATATCACAGTTTTTATCAATTCATCCTTTGTTAAGCACAGAGGCTGATTCCAAAGCTTTGCTATTGTCAGTAGGGTATGTGCAAGTGTCACTCTTGTATGTTGATTTACACTCCTTTTGTTTTATGCACAAGAGTGGTATAGTATTGTCATTAGTCAGGGATATTTATGGATATGTGTTTGTTTAATTTTTGATGAGCCTCCACAATGGCATCCACAGCTGTGGCATTTGTTTTCATTTCCAATAACATTGTATGAGTGTTCCTTTTCCCCTACATTCTCACAAGCATTTCTTCTTTGTTTCCTTAATCATTGCCATTCTGACTGGGGTGAGATGGAATCACATTATATCTGTGATATGCATTTCCTTTATGGCTATATGATAAAATTTTTCTCATATATTTATTAGACATTAGTACTTTTCAGAACTCTGTTCAATTCATTTGCCCATTTATTAGTTGGATTGTTTGTTCTTCTTTTGGTATTTAACTATATGCTCTTTGCACATTCACAATATTTATCCTTTATCTGTTGAATATTAGGTAAAAGTATTCTCCCAATTTGTGGGTTGTTTCTTGACTCTGGTAATTCTTTGCTTTGTTGTGCAGAAACTTTGTCCTTTGATGCAAATCCTTCATCAATTCATATTCTCTTTCCCTGGGCAACTGGAGCCTTGTTCAGAAAATAATTGCCTATACCTACATCTACCAGTGTTTTCCTATTATAGTTTTATTGCTGGTGGAGTGGGTCAAGAGTAGAATGCCTACCTAGCAAGCATGATGCCCGAGTTCAACTCCCACTACTGGAAAAACAAGAAAAGCCTCTGAACTAGTTCCAACCTTTTGGAACTTCCATATTTACATTAAGATCATTGATCCACTTTGAACTCTTTTTTTTAAGAGGTAGGAGTTATGGGACTTGTATCATTCTTCTTTGTGTACATACCCATTTTGTGGGAAGATATTTTGTTTAATCTGTATTTAAAATTGGGACTATTTAATAGTTAATATTGGGGACTCATTTTTGTTAGAATTTTTCTTATTTAACTTTTTCTTTTAAAAATTATATTTTGGTTGTTCAAATCCCCAAAGGACAAATTGTTAATTTTGAATTGGAGTTTTATGTCTCATTGCCTCTTTATGTAATTTGTGATCAATATTTGGTGTTGACTAACTAATTAGAACATTTTTAAAGATATTTGCTCTTTAGCTGAATTAGGGTTGACACAAGTATTTTTTTTAAGGTTCTGCCAGTTGGCCTAGGATCAGAGTAAGATTTTTATTTTTTAAGGGTGCAGATTTTAAAGTGTTTTATAATTAATGGTGTTATATATTGATTATCATATATTTTTAATGGAACATGATTATGTAACTTTTTAAGTTGCAATTAGTACTTTTAAATTGATCATTTTAATTTGGCTGAGTCTTGGGATCCATAATTCTTTTTACTGTTTTGCAGGGCTCTTTGATCTGAATACCATCAGCATATGCCTGAGTCATTGTCCAAATTTTGTGTTTCTTTTTAGAAGTGCAGGCAACTAAAAATGTAATTTGTCATCTGTCTAGATTAGGTTAAAAGTAGTAGAGCTATGAATTTATTTTTCATTTTTAGTGTTTTTGGAGTATCATTTGAACCTGGTTTTATAATGAGATTTATCTGTTATAGCAGAGGTAACATGTAATTGCATTATTTTATATTGATGTGGCATTTTTAGGGGAAATATTTTACTTAGTTTTGAATGGTATAATGCTTTACTGTGTAGTGTTTAGTATGGACTAACTTTATTAAGAAAGGGTAACAAAACTGAGGCTGATAACCTGGATGTCAGATTGTCCATTATTTGGAAGATGGAGGGGGCGACTCCTATGGCCAGGATTGGATGAAGTCTTCAGAGACCCTAAGTAGTGGGTGTGGTCAAAATAGTGGAAGTAGTTGGTGTCTGAGGGATTTTATTATTGTTTTGGTAATTTTAAGGGATATCTGTTGTAGAGAGGTGTCTATTCAAGGCTCTGGAGCTTTTTGTTATTGTTGCTGTTTTGTTTTGTGGTGCTGGGTATTAAACTAAGGCCTTTTGCATGTAAGCAAGCACTCTACAACTACAGCCATGTCACAAACTTCTAGAGTGTTACTTTGTTTTTTAGTTAGGGTCTCTCCAAGGTTGCCTGGGTTGGCCTCAAATTCTCAATTCTCTAGTCTCCATTTAGTAGAGATTTCAGCAGTGTATAACCAGGGTCAGCTTCTCAGGGGCACTCAAAAAAATCTGCTTTAATTGGATTTTAAAATGTAGATGTTAGGGAATAATGAACTTTTTTAAATTTTAGGGTTTTAGTATAATGTCTAAAAAGGTGGATATGTGTATTTGGATATTCTCTGTGTTTTTTAATAAAATACTCATAAATAGAAAAAGTACTAAATTTTAGGTCTTTATAAAGTAGGATTTTTAAAATTTGTATTATGGGCATTTATATTGTAGAAGATTCATTTTATAAAAAATTTTCATATTTTAATTTCTTAATACATATTTAAATGGAGAATTTTGAGGAATGCTAATGGGTCACATATATTTACTTTTGATGTTTGTGTTTGGTGGAAAAGGACAAAGGATGAAATGAAATGAAATAGAAGAATTCTATTATAACTCCTTTTGAATTATTTTGTTCAACACATTGGGTTGTTGTTATTTTGTTTTGTTTTGTGACTGTACTGGAGTATAACCTTAGGGCTTCCTGCTTGCTAGATATGCATTCTCCTACTTGAGTCATGCCCTCAGCCCACCATTGTGTTTTGTCAAGGTCAGGTTCTTAATGTTTTAGAGTGAGGTTAATCAATTAGTCACAGCCTGGTGAAAGGACATCTCTTCCTTCCAGATATATGACACCCCAGGAACATTTTTGAGACTTTCTGAATTCCTATTTACTTAGGATTCTAGCATAAAAGCAGGATAAGACAGTGTGAGCTATGATGGTAAATAGAGAACAGGATTTGAAATTTATGACAATTTAGGATAATAAGACAGATTTTTAACAATTTATTATTTGAGGATGTTTAGCTCTAATAATAGTCTGCCTAGGGTTATAGCAACAGTCTTAATTAGATAAAAGTTATTAGAGTTAGTTGAGGGTACCTGGTCTTTGGGTCAGAGTTGACATTACATCTCCTCCAGATAAAGGAAAGGACTTTGGAGAGTCTATTTTTCATGATGGTAGGTATTTGTTTTTGTTGAAATTACTGGTAAGCAGCTGTTTTGTCTGTGGTGGAAGGACTGAATAAGCATATAACTTTGAAAGATAAATTTGTAAGGAGTGAGGGTGCTTTTCAAAATATTTAACATTCATTAAGTAAAATTTAAGAGGAGATAGATTTTTATGATTTTTTGTATCATATTTATAAAAAAAGAGATGTCTGATTAAAGTCATGGTTGCCATGTATTGCCACCTTTTGTAGATAATCTTGGTTATCTTAGAGGAGTGTTGGAGAGATGACTCCTACCTAATGAGATTGTGATGTGTGGTAAATATAGTTTGAATTTTGCAAAGAATTTTATATAATTTTTTAGTTTTATATAGGTATAAGAGCTATTGCATGTTATACTTTAGCTAAAATGTTTTAAGATACAAAAGTTTAAAAGTACCTCAAACAGCATCACTGTCTTAGTATAAGCAAGAAAGCAGAAAAAGGAGAGAAAATACACAAATACCCAACAATCTTTGTATGATACATTACAGTTGTAATTTATGCTGGGAAGGACATGTGTTTAAAAGTATTTCCTCTGTTAATCAAATATAAGGCAAAAATATGAGTTAAAGTCCTTAATAAAAGTATTAGTAAGGCGTTTATAATTTTTTAAAATAGTAACCTTTATAAAGATAATGAAAGTAAACTTGAAACACTTCATGTGTAGCAAAATGAAGAAAGGCTTTAGAGGATTGGTGTTAGGTGGAGTGATTGCAAGTATATAAAGGACGGAACTGAAGAAAAAGAAGCATTAATATTTAGCTTTCTGCTGGCATAATGTTGAGAGTGAAAGGGGCTTTGATGTCAAGGGTATGTAAACTTGCTCTTTGGAGATTTTTTTCAGAAATTTGTAAGCTCTTGTGTCATGTGTCTCAGATTGTCTCTTCCCTGTGGGGAGCTGAGTGGCCCTGCTATAAGGAGATTAGGAGGAGACCAACAATTTTTGTACTTCTTTTGGAAGAGATGGGAATATTCCTTGAAGTCTAGGAATTAGGCATGTGCCAAAAAGGCATCATGGATCAAAAGTGTGCTGCTTCTGAAGGCTGACTTCTCATGAGCATCACCCCAAGACCTATATGACCTCCATTAGGAATCACAGGGAACATGGCTGCACCACAAGAGCCGGAGCCAACTCACCTACCAAGATATTTAAGATCAGATAGCATCATCTGTCATAAGTTTGCCACTTACCTACTAATAACCAAGGTTTCCTCAATAATCCTGTAACTTCTCTGTGTTCTCATGATTGTAATGGAAACAAAAAACATATAAAACTGTGTTTCAAGGTATGATTTTTCTTATCAGAACACCTTCCCCTTGTCTTGTCCATGACCATTGTGATTGTCACATAAACCCTACCTAGATTCATGGATTACTTCAAAGTTAATATAATTTCAGGAACATTCATCATTTCTAGACTGTAAACATGGAAAATATTTTAAGTTTCTTCCTGTGAGGGCAGGTCAACAACAGTGAGTAGCAATGAGAATACCATAAATCTCTCAGTATTGAAAGGTTCAACAAATTTTCCAGCGACCAAAAAAATTAAAACTACATATTCAATAGGATTGCTAGGTCTCCAAGGATTCTTATAAAAGCATGTGTATCAAAAATGTGTTAAAAGAGGGTTTGGGAATAGCCTCATTCCTTAGCTTTGTTGATGATGGTAAAACATCCTACACTGTGATTTAGGCTCATATATAAACTTAACTATTTAGTAGATATTTTACTCCTGATGATCTCTATGAGTAAATTTGGATTTAGTACCTTCTTCTGAGAAAGACAGCATGCAAAGGCAAATTGTTACATATGTCATTTGACAAACACACTTGAAAAAATTCCAAGACCATCTTATCAATTCATGATCAGTCTAAACTCTCTACATACTTGCAGTGGTCTATCCACACCACCTTGGAAAAATACTCTTATCCTCTTGTAAGGAATCCTGTAAAAATTCCACCCTCATCATCCTAGGGATAGACATGATCAAAAATTACATGGAGCCTTTCTTATGCCTCTGCCTGAATGAGAATTAATTTCACATTGTCTCTCAGTAAAAATACAATACTATGTGATCCTTTCAAGATATATTAGGAAGCTATTAGGAGAGAAGGCATGTATGGTAAAAAGGCTGAAGAAATAGAAGAATGTAATAATGATTTATTAAATATATCTGAAAGTAGCAAGGTATATTAATAACTGAATGTGGCTTTACTCATACCTGTCAACTGTCCAAGATGGGAACAGGCAACTTACAAAAAACATGTTGACACCAGGTTAGGCACAATCTCCTCACATACCTGCATATTGAAGATGAAGTCATGTGCATTGTACTGTCACCAAGTTATCCATCCCCTGGGTATTAATTCCCAAGCTTGTGCCAAGAGTCTTTTCTGCTTTTTTTTTTTTGAGTGGTCTTATAAGAAATCTGAAAAAACATTCAAGAACATATTTCAGGATGAAATTGCACTTCAAGCACCCTGTAATGTAGTGTTCTTCAAATCATTGTTAAGGAACCTCTACCAGGATACTTGAATTAATTTGTTTCTTGTTTGGACACCTAGAAAAGTAAAAACCTGTACTTGTTTCTGAGCTGAGAGTACAAGTTCAATGACAAGGAAGAAAATAAAATCATTCCCTCAAATTGATGGGTTCAAAATAAAATTTTATGCCACCTAAAATTGTTAAGGACACTGTCAGATTTGATTCAAGCCAGGACAATGAAAACATGTGATAGGTAGGATTGGGGACACAGTTCTCACTTACCTGTAGTTTTGATGGGCAGAGAGTTCTGTACTGCCACTTAGGGCCACACCCGCATGTACATGAATATCAGTCATCTTCCATGTGAAAATTTATTATTGAGGTCATGCTTGGCCTCTCTTTGTAAGAGACATTATTGCAAGCTGATTTGGTAAATATCTAATGATACTTGTGTCCTTCGTAATATCCTAGGTTAGTATTTCACTTTAGGATGCAGGTAAACTCCCTGAATAATTCCAGGTCTCCATGAACAGAGACGTTTAAAAGGCTCATTACTCTCTAGAAAAAGTCTAAAGATATTCCTTGGTGCAGATTGCAGGAATGGACGTTATGAAGATTATGTAGTTTCCTGTTTATGCCTCTATCACTGACAGCATTAAATACACACCAGCTTTCTGTGAAGGGACAATAAAATCAAACTCTTGATTCAGAATGTGAGGCATGTATTCATGTTTTCACCACCTATAGGCCAAAAAATATGGGGAAATAAAAGAATGCAAAAACATTCTTCACATTTATAACTGAAAATAAAGAGTCTTTTCATGAATTAATGTGGCTCCTTCTGATAACTGTACATTGTGGAACAACTTCACAGGCATCTTCCAAAAAACATGACAATAACCTCATGTGTATATGGAATATCAGTTTCATTCTGCACATGGGTCATTTTTTTACCTACGTGGTTACTAGCAATTTGAAATGAACAATCTTTCAGGAAATGTTCTCTCTCTATAAACCTGTGACAAAACATGCACAGACATGTTTTAGGATACAAATATCTTTATCAGGTGATGTATGTATTATTACCTTGAACCCCACCATTGTTGACATACCTTTCAACTCTCCCTGGATACCCGATTAATTTCAATTGAACTGTATGATCTGGCCACTGCATCCATTCTTGATTGGTGCCTGCAAAATACCTTATGCTTCCAACAAAAGGAATTGATCCAGGACACAACTATGCTTTGATACCCACAGGATAAACTTGAGTTTTTTCTTCTCCATATAAAAGTGTAAACTCATTGTCATTACAAGTGGTAAAGGATTAGTCATTTCTTACCTGAGTACCTGTAACAAATGTTAGTGGCTTGAAGGATTAGGGAAACCTCATACTTATCTATATATTGGGAGGTCAGACATCTTATGGTAAGACACAGCACTGACTTGGTTCTGGAGATCTACAAGACTAAAGAGGCATTGAGGTATTTGGAATATAAACACATCATGCAAGATTTATGAGGGAATTAATGCCTCCCGAGGAAGCAAGAAGGCTAAGGACACTTTATTTTAAAGAGCTTTGGTTTCGATGTTTTAATTTTTGAATTGAGGAGAGTCATGTCTTCAACTGTGCCATAAAAGTCCTTTTGTGTAATGTTGGTGAGGAATTCTGTATATTACATTTTTTGATGTTACTGAATTCATAAAATGGAGGTTAATTCATCATAGTTATTGAAATAGATGTTCATTGATGATTTGATACTGGTAAGTTACTGGATTTTGTATGTTCTTTATGGATTTTTTTGCATTAAGGAAGTGTAGTAGTACATATTCCTATCTAACCTAGGGTTGTTGTACCATAACTATCACATTTTTGTGTGAGCATTTCAGTGAGTCTTTTGAATAACTATTTTTTGCTACTGGCTAGTAATTAGTAGTTTTGAGTGTTAAAACATTTTTATAATTACTGAGAGGAATTTAGCACATTCATTTAGTGGCATTTTTTCATTTATTGTATCGGTGTCTTTGTTGTTTTTACCGTAAAGTGGTCTTCGAATTAAATGGACTATCATGTGAATTAACTAAATATAATAGTTGTTTTAAATTTAGTTTTAACTTTTAAGTATTTACAGTTATTTTTTATTTTAGGTGATTGTGGAGATTTTAAGGTCTTTAATTTTATATGTTTTTATTTTTATGTTTCAAATGTTTTTTGTGATTCTGAATGGTTTTTATGTTTAGGATGTTGGATAGTGGTATTAATAGGCTGTTTTGAAAAGTTTTATTAGCTCTGTTGACTACTTGTGCCTGTTCAGGTATTATTTTTTACATAATATTTGTGGGGCTAGAGATTAGCAAATTACATATTGTATTGGGCTTGTGACTAAGAGTTATACTTTGTATTTTTTTTTGCCATATTGTATTTAAGTAAACATGTACTGTTTTTATACCTCTGAGGCAAATCATTTTAAGTATACTGGGTTGCTATTAAAGTATCTGGATATGTTTATTTAGAATAACCAAAAGTTGGGAATTGCATCTAGAGGATGTAGAACAATCTATTTTTAAAAATAAGAACACTAAACTAAGAACTGTCTATAAGAATGTGAACCAAATATTTTTGAGATTAGGAACTATGGGGTGAGTAGGTAGTATGGTTTTTTAACTGTTTTATATCATTTTCTATTTGTTATTTGGAGAATAGGTAAGTTATAAGGGGATTAGCAAGACACCAGTAATCTTTACTTTTCAACCTCAGCAATTGAAGGTTGTGGCTCTGATTTACATTTGGCCTTCATAGGGTATTGGTTTTTACTAGGGAAATGAGATCTTTATAAGTGAATGACAATAGGCTGAGTTGTTATTGTTCTGTAGGGTGTCTTTGTGTTTTAAACCTAAGGATTTATTTTTTCATTTATTTATTTTTTATTGACACTGATGAGAATTTCTTTTTTCTAAGGTCGTTTTGGGAATATTCTGATTTATCTTTTTATATTAGGGCTCATTAGACTCTTGGGAAAAACAAAGGTCAATCTTTATATGGATTGTGGCCCTTGAAGTAGTTAATATATGTGTGTCTAATAGTGGCATTGGCCCATTTGTGATGACTTTTTGTGAGAAATTAAATTTTTTGTACATGTACGTTAGGAAAGAAGTGAATCTTTTTATCTTTGAGAATTTGCAGATACACTATTTTTGCTGAAGGGGATTTATAAATTTAGTTAAGGCAGAATATTAAGCCCCAATACTTAAAGTTTACCATGATTTTTGTTACATTGTGAAATACCCAAGCTTTTTATAAGCTGTTGAAAGATCACTTTAGGTAGATGGGAGGGAAACATTTTTTGTCTTTAAGAATTTCCATATCAGAAGTAGATAACCCACTATCTGTCCAGATGCATGCGTCTTTATCATGGCAAAGGGTGTTCACCATCAGTTTATGTGATTCTTTGATGTAATCAGACGTTCATTATCATAGCTTTTTTTAAGCTTTTATTTTTTTTATTTTATTATTCATATGTGCATACAAGGCTTGAGTCATTTCTCCCCCCTGCACCCACCCACTCCCTTACCAACCATTCCGACCCTCTCTCTCCCCCCACCCCCTCAACACCCAGCAGAAACTATTTTGCCCTTACTTCTAATTTTGTTGTAGAGAGAGTATAAGCAATAATAGGAAGGAACAAGGGTTTTTGCTGGTTGAGATAAAGATAGCTATACAGGGAGTTGACTCACATTGATTTCCTGTGCGTGTGTGTTACCTTCTAGGTTAATTCTTTTTGATCTAACCTTTTCTCTAGTTCCTGGTCCCCTTTTCCTATTGGCCTCAGTTGCTTTTAAGGTATCTGCTTTAGTTTCTCTGCGTTAAGGGCAACAAATGCTAGCTAGTTTTTTAGGTGTCTTATCTATCCTCACCCCTCCCTTGTGTGCTCTCGCTTTTATCATGTGCTCAAAGTCCAATCCCCTTGTTGTGTTTGCCCTTGATCTAATGTCCACATATGAGGGAGAACATACGATTTTTGGTCTTTTGGGCCAGGCTAACCTCACTCAGAATGATGTTCTCCAATTCCATCCATTTACCAGTGAATGATAATATTTTGCTCTTCTTCATGGCTGCATAAAATTCCATTGTGTATAGATACCACATTTTCTTAATCCATTGGTCAGTGGTGGGGCATCTTGGCTGTTTCCATAACTTGGCTATTGTGAATAGTGCTGCAATAAACATGGGTATGCAGGTGCCTCTGGAGTAACCTGTGTCACAGTCTTTTGGGTATATCCCCAAGAGTGGTATTGCTGGATCAAATGGTAGATCAATGTCTAGCTTTCTAAGTAGCCTCCAAATTTTTTTCCAGAGTGGTTGTATTGTTTACATTCCCACCAACAGTGTAAGAGGGTTCCTTTTTCCCCACATCCTCACCAACACCTGTTGCTGGTGGTGTTGCTGATGATGGCTATTCTAACAGGGATGAGGTGGGATCTTAGTGCGGTTTTAATTTGCATTTCCTTTATTGCTAGAGATGGTGAGCACTTTTTCATGTGTTTTTTGCCCATTTGAATTTCTTCTTTTGAGAAAGTTCTGTTTATTTCACTTGCCCATTTCTTTACTGGTTCATTAGTTTTGGGAGAATTTAGTTTTTTAAGTTCCCTGTATATTCTGGTTATCAATCCTTTGTCTGATGTATAGTTGGCAAATATTTCCTCTCACTCTGTGGGTGTTCTCTTCAGTTTAGAGACCATTTCTTTTGATGAACAGAAGCTTTTTAGCTTTATGAGGTCCCATTTATCTATGCTATCTCTTAGTTGCTGTGCTGCTGGGGTTTCATTGAGAAAGTTCTTACCTATACCTACTAACCTCAGAGTATTTCCTACTCTTTCCTGTACCAACTTTAGAGTTTGTGGTCTGATATTAAGATCCTTGATCCATTTTGAGTTAATCTTGGTATAGGGTGATATACATGGATCTAGTTTCAGTTTTTTGCAGACTGCTAACCAGTTTCCTAGCAGTTTTTGTTGAAGAGGCTGCTATTTCTCCATCGTATATTTTTAGCTCCTTTGTCAAAGAGAAGTTGGTTATAGTTGTGTGGCTTCCTATCTGGGTCTTCTATTCTGTTCCACTGGTCTTCATGTCTGTTTTTGTGCCATACCATGCTGTTTTTATTGTTATTGCTTTGTAATATAGTTTGAAGTCAGGTACCCTGATACCTCCTGCATTGTTCTTTTGACTGAGTATTGCCTTGGCTATTCGTGGCCTCTTGTGTTTCCATATAAGTTTAACGGTAGATTTTTCAATCTCTTTAATGAATGTCATTGGAATTTTGATGGGAATTGCATTAAACATGTAGATTACTTTTGGGAGTACAGACATTTTTACTATGCTAATTCTACCAATCCATGAGCATGGGAGATCTCTCCACTTTCTATAGTTTTCCTCAATCTCTTTCTTCAGAAGTGTATAGTTTTCCTTGTAGAGGTCTTTCACATCTTTTGTTAGGTTTACACCTAGGTATTTGATTTTTTTTGAGGCTATTGTAAATGGAATTGTTTTCACACATTCTTTCTCAGTTTGTTCATTATTAGTGTATAGAAATGCTAAAGATTTTTCTATGTTGATTTTATATCCTGCTACCTTGCTATAGCTATTGGTGATGTCTAGAAGCTTCTGAGTAGAGTTTTTTGGGTCTTTAAGGTATAGGATCATGTCATCTGCAAATAGGGATATTTTGACAGTTTCTTTACCTATTTGTATTCCTTTTATTCCTTCTTCTTGCCTAATTGCTCTGGCTAGGAATTCCAGTACTATGTTGAATAGGAGTGGGGATAGTGGGCATCCTTGTCTGGTTCCTGATTTTAGAGGGAATGGTTTCAGTTTTTCTCCATTAAGTATAATGCTGGCTGTAGGTTTTTCATATATAGCTTTTATAATGTTGAGGTACTTTCCTTCTATTCCTAGTTTTCTTAGAGCTTTTATCATGAAATGGTGTTAGATCTTATCAAAGGCTTTTTCTGCATCTATTGAGATGATCAAGTGGTTTTTGTCTTTGCTTCTGTTAATGTAGTTTATTACATTTATTGATTTTCATATGTTGAACCACCCCTGCATCTCAGGGATGAATCCTACTTGGTCGTGGTGAATAATCTTTTTGATGTGTTGTTGAATTTGGTTTGCCATTATTTTGTTGAGGATTTTTGCGTCATGTTCATTAAGGAGATTGGCCTAGTTCTCCTTTTTGGAGGTGTCTTTGCCTGGTTTTGGGATAAGTGTAATACTGGCTTCATAAGATGTGTTGGGCAGTTTTCCTTCCCTTTCTATTTCATGGAACAGTTTAAGGAGGGTTGGTATCAGTTCTTCTTTAAAGGTGTGATAGAATTCAGCAGAGAATCCATCAGGTCCTGGACTTTTCTTTTTGTGGAGACTCTTGATTGCTGCTTCAATTTCATTTTGTGTTATAGATCTATTCAGGTGATTAATTTCCTCTTGGTTCATTTTTGGATGATCATATATATCTAGAAATCTGTCCATTTCTTTAAGATTTTCAAATTTATTTGAATATAGGTTCTCAAAGTAGTCTCTGGTGATTTTCTGGACTTCCATGGTGTCTCTTGTTATCTCCCCTTTTGCATTCCTGATTCTACTAATTTGGGTTTTTTCTCTCCTCATTTTAGTCAGGTTTGCCAGGGGTCTATTGATCTTGTTTATTTTTTCAAAGAACCAACTTTCTTTTTCATTAATTCTTTGTATGGTTTTTTTGATTTCTATTTCGTTGATTTCAGCTCTTATTTTTATTATTTCTCTCCTTCTATTTGTTTTGGGATTTGCTTGTTCTTGTTTTTCTAAGAGTTTGAGATATTTCATTAGGTCATTGATTTGGGATCTTTCAGTCTTTTTGATATATGCACTCATGGCTATAAACTTTCCTCTCAGGACTGCCTTACCTGTGTCCCATAGGTTCCGGTAGGTTGTGTTTTCATTTTCATTGACTTCCAGGAAGTTTTTAATTTCCTGTTTTATTTCATCAATGATCCATTCTTCATTAAGTAATGAGTTATTTAGTTTCGAGCTGTTTGCATGTTTTTTGTCTTTACTTTTGTTGTTGAGTTCTACTTTTACTGCATTGTGATCATATAGTATGCATGGTATAATTTCTATTTTCTTATATTTGCTGAGGCTTGCTTTGTGCCCTAGGATATGATCTATTTTGGAGAAGCTTCCATGGGCTGCTGAGAAGAATGTATATTGTGTAGAAGTTGGATGAAATGTTCTGTAGACATCAACTAGGTCCATTTAATCTATTGCATAGTTTAGATCTTGGATTTCTTTATTGATTTTTTGATTGGATAACATATCTATTGATGATAATGGGGTGTTAGTACTGATAGGTATGTGGTGATCCCTGTCATTTAGTTGTCTTAGTTGTTTGAAGGTTTGAATGTGTGTACCTAAATTGAGATTACTCTCTAGTTTCTTGCTTTTTCTTTTCCTGTAGTTTGGTGCTTCCTGTCCTTTCATGGCTAAGTTGGGTTTCACTATCTGCGTGCAGAATCCCTTGAAGAATCTTTTGTAGTGGTGGCTTTGTAGTCACATATTGTTTTAGTTTCTGCTTGTCGTGGAAGACTTTTATTGCTCTATCTATTTTGAATGATAGTTTTGCTGGGTAGAGTATCCTGGGGTTGAAGTTATTTTCATTCAGTGCCCGGAATATCTCTCCCCAAGCTCTTCTTGCTTTTAATGTTTCTGTTGAGAAGTCTGCTGTGATTTTGATGGGTTTACCTTTGTATGTTATTTGTTTTTTCTCTCTTACAGCCTTCAATATTCTTTCCTTAGTTTCTGAACTTGTTGTTTTAATGATGATATGTTGTGGGGTAGTTCTATTTTGATCTGGTCTGTTTGGTGTCCTGGAGGCCTCTTGCATCTGTATGGGAATATCTTTCTCTAGATTTGGGAAATTTTCCGTTATTATTTTTTTGAATATATTACGCATTCCCTTCGCTTGCACCTCTTCTCCTTCTTCGATGCCCATGATTCTCAAGTTTGGTCTTTTGATGGAGTCGGTGAGTTCTTGCATTTTCTTTTCACAGGTCTTGAGTTGTTTAATTAATAGTTCTTCAGTTTTTCCTTTAATTACCATTTCATCTTCAAGTTCTGAGATTCTGTCTTCTGTTTGTTCTATTCTGCTGAATTGGCCTTCCGTTTTGCTTTGCAGTTCTGTTTCATTCTTTTTTCTGAGGTTTTCCATATCCTGCCTGATTTCCTCTTTAATGTTGTCTATTTTTGTCCTCAGTTCATTTATCCATTTATTCATAGTGTTCTCTGTTTCACTTTGGGGTTTATACAGTGCTTCTATGGTTTCCTTCATTTCTTCTTTTGCTTTTTCAAATTCTCTATTTTTGTTGTCTTGGAATTTCTTGAGTGTCTCCTGTACATTTTGGTTGACCCTATCCAGTATCATCTCTATAAAATTCTCATTGAGTACCTGTAGTATGCCTACTTTTAAATTATTCTTGTGGTCTTCATTGGGTCCTTTGGCATAGTTTATCTTCATTTTGTTGGAGTTGGGATCTGAGTATCTGTTTTCTTCATTCCCCTCTGGTTCCTGTACTAATTTTTTGCTGTGGGGAAACTGGTTTCCCTGTTTTTTCTGTCTTCCCATCATTGTCTTTGGTGTTGTTACTGTCCCTGTACTGTGTGCAATTAAGTATTTTCTAGCTTGTAATAATAACAATGGTAATATTTAGAATGGAAGGGTGAGCTGAGATGGAAAGCAAGAAGTTAAAGAAAGGTGGAAAACAAATACACAGACAAGAAGGAGAAAACAGAACAAGTATCAGACAAGAAAGTTTCAAAGGTATAAACAGGGAGCATTAGTGTACTAATTGACAGTAAGCTGAACAGACATTAGAGATACAGAGAGAGGATTGAAAATCAAAAAAAAAGATAAGAATAAAAATAAAAAATAAGTAAATGAAAGAAATATATATATATATAAATGAATTAAATTAAAATGAAAAATAGAAAATTAAAAAAGAAAAACCAAAAAACCAAAAAACCTCCAAGTTCAAATGCAATGCAGTTTCAGTCTTAATAATTTGGGTGTCCATCTCAGTCTCCAATCCTGGAGATGGTGCCTCAGATGTTCTGTAGTTGTCTCATCAAAGGGGATGAATAAAGTAGAACAAAACTACACACACACACACACACACACACACACACACACACACACAAACCCCCACCAAGTGTCCCAAGTTCAAATGCAATACAGTTTCAGTAAGTTTTTCAGCATGCAGGTGTAATTCGGTTGTTCTCTCATCAAGGGTAGGGAGAAAAAGAAAAAAAATAGTCTGGAGACAGTTCTGAGAATGGTATCTGCAGCTGTGGCTTGCCTGCCCGCTGCTGTCAGCCTGCTGTTGATGGTGGTGTTATTTATGCAGATCTCTGGGGTGAGCTTAGTACTCACCTGCCCCCAAAGGCTTTGTTTGCTCTGAGTTCTCCTGTGCAGGAGCCTCTGCTACAAGCTTTCCCCTTTCCAAGCACTGGGAATGGTGACACTGCACCCGCGTTGTCAGGCCTGCATGTTTATTTACAGTTCATGTGGGAGGTGGGTCTTCCCCCCTCTCCTGTGCAGTTTTCCTCCCACCTCCACTTTCACAAGCTTTCCTGCTCCTGATTACTGGGCCATGCTGCTGCTCCTGCCAGCCACCATGTTTGTTACAGTTCGTGTGGGAAATGGGTTTTCCCTCCTCTCCTGTGGAGTTTTCCTCCCTCCGCCACTCTCACAAGCTTTCCCGCTCCTGGTTGCTCGGCATGCGCCTCCGCTCCCTCCAGAGACTCTCTGGCCCACCTGGCTTGTTTATTTACAGTCCCGGGAAGGATTCCCTTCCCCCAATCTTTGGCGCTCAGGGTGCCCCACCCTCTTTCCCATGTGTCTTTATCATTCTTATTGCTTATTACTCAGTTTCTCTTTTTTCCCCGGGTGGAGGTCAGTCTGTCCAGGGGGCTATGCTGCTCTGGCCCAGGCTTGTCTGTGGGAGTACCGCGGTACCGCAAAGCTCACCTGGTCTGCGTCTTCCCAAGCTGTCTGGGCATGGGCGACTGGTGGCCCGGGGGTCCTCCTTGTTTCTCCGTTTAACGTGAAGTGGAGATTCTCTGCGCTGGCTGGAGGTGTGGAGGGGTCAAAGTTATGCCTCTTCTCAGTGATTATGCCTGCAAAGTGTGTCTCCAGCGTCTCTCCACGATTTCACTACAGGAGGCTGGCTTTCTGCTTCCTCCCTCTAGCCACCATCTTGGAATCACATCCAAGATGTGATTTTTATTTTTTTTGTGCTGGGTGGGGTTACGTTGTGGCATTTGCAAAAGTTCTTAGAATATATCATACTTGATTTCACACTTTCCACCACTCCTCTACCCTGCCTCCTCCATTCCTGATGTAGTTTCAACAGATATCATTTTTTCATTTACATACATATATATACAGTATTTGCACCATAGCCATTGATTTTGGGGGAGTTTACTTTTTTGAGCCTCCTACATATTCTGGTTATCAATCCTTTGTCAGACATATAGCTGGCAAAGATGTTCTCCCATTCTGTGGGCAGCCTCTTTAATTTAGAGACAATTTCTTTGGTTGTGCAGATTTTAGTTTCATGTAGTCCCATTTGTCAGTTCTTTCTCATAATTGCTGAGCCATATGAGTTCTATTGAGGACATCTTTTCCTATGCCTATTAATTCCAGTGTAGTTTTTGCTCTTTAAAGCACTAGTTTCAAAGTTTCAAGTCTCATTTTAAGATCATTAATCTTTTTAGTTGATACTTGTACATAGTGACAGGAATGGATATAATTTCAGTTTTCTTTTTTTACTTTATTGTTGTGCTGGGTGGGATACATTGTGGCATTTACAAAGATTCTTACAATGTATCAACTATATCATACTTGAATTCACCCCTTCCAGGGCTCTCCTCCACAGATTCATGGAACAGTTTCAACAGGTATCATTTTTGCATTTGCATGCATGTATACACATTTTTTGCACTGTATTCACTCTCCTACTCCTTTTCTTGGCCACCTCCTCTCTCTCACTGGTGCCAACACTCCTCTCTGGGCAGAACCTGTTCAGCCCTCTTGCTCTCCGATTTTGCAGAAAAGAAAGATAAAAAGAAAAACTTGACATTTTTGCTAGTTTGAGATAAAGATAGCTACTTAGGGAGCTTCCTTGTGATATTTCCATGCATATATGTGTTCTATCCCCCAACTGGTTTATCACCTCTGATTTTCCTCATTTTACCTTAGTCCTTTTCTTATGGTGGTTTCAGCAGGTTTAAGATTTCTATATTCATTCTTGTATAGAAAGTATATCTTCCATCTTCATACTCTTAGTTTCCTTCTTTTACACTAACCCTCCTGTGCGAGACCTCCCCTTAATATGACCAGTGTTTCATAATATTGCTGCATTTGTAATAGATCTATACTTCACATATTTTGGGATATCAATAAAATTTTTTGGCGTTTATTTGGGATGTTTTGTGGAGGAGTTTAATCTTTATGGTGAGTCATTTTTCATTGAAATTTTAATTTTGATAATTAGTTGAGTCCAAATTGTGGACTTTTATTAACTTACATTAATAGTGTAAGTGAGCCTCATTGTGACAATCTCATAGTTGTATTAGTATTTTATGAAGAGCTTTACCCCAGCTCTTTTATACCATTAAGTCTCCCTCTGTCCTTCCACCATTTTTTCAAGCACTATTTGGAGGACTTTATTTTGCTAGCTTCATGTATATGGTAACTTACTTCTAGACTCTTCACACATCAGTACCCTCACCTTTCCCCCTCCACCTCCCACTGAAACCCCAGACAGACTCCCTTTTAGACTCCTATCCATTATTATCCTCATCCACATTGCAAGTCTAGATTTTCCACAGAAGGAGAAACCTGCCATATTTGCATTTTGAGCTTGGTTCATCTCTTTCAAAATGATCCACATTTCCATCCATTTTCATACAAATAACATAAGTCCATTCTTCATTAATGGTGAATAGTATTGTATTGCATACATATGCTACATTTTCTTTATTTTTTCATCCATTGTTAGTGCAGAGCCTGATTCCATAGCTTTGGTATTGTCAATAGGGCCTGGACATGTGTTGGGCTTGTTTATTGATTTATATTCCTTTGGATCTATGGCCAAGAGTGGTATAGCAGCAGTATTAGGTAGAGCTATTTATGGTTTGTTTGTTTGCTTACTTTTTGATGAACCTCCTCAATGACATCCACAGCTGAGGCACTTGTTTCCATTTCCAATACTAGTGTATGAGGGTTCCTTTCCACTCATACCCTTGCAAACATTTGCTTTTCTTTGTTTTCTTGATGATTGTCTTTCTGACTGAGGTGAGATGGAATCACAGTGTAGCAGTAATATGCATTTACTTTATGGTAAGAATGCTGAAGTTTTTTCCATATATTTATTAGCCATTAGTACTTCACCTGAGAGCTATTTGTTGAATTCATTTGCCCATTTTTTAATTGGATTGCTTGGTTTTTGGTGTTTAATTATTCGAGCTCTTTGTATATTCTGAATATGAATCCTTTATTTGTTGAATTGCCACTAAAAGATTTTCTCCCAATTTATGCCTTGTCTCATGACCCTGGTAATTGTTTCCTTTGATGTTCAGAAGCTCTGTGTTTTCATTTAATGCAACCCCTTTTGTCAACACTTGTTCTTGTTGCATGGGCTATTGGAGCCTTGTTTAGAAAATAATTGCCCATACCTATATCTACCAGTGTTTTCCCTATCTTTTTGTATTATATTTTCAGAGCTGGTATAGTTACTCAAGGGTAGAGCACCCGCCTACAATTCCTAGGCCCTGAGTTTAATACCCAGTACTGAAAAAAGAAAAAGGAAACCCTTGAAGTAGTTTCAACCTCTGGAACTTACATTTAGATCTGTAATCTCTTTGAATTCATTTTTGTAGTGGGTGGGAATTAAGGGAATTGCACCATTCTTCTATGTGTAGCCAACTAGTTTTGTGGGAAGTCTTTTTTTAATCTATATTTAAAATTGGCATGGTATGTTTTTAATATTGGGGCTTCTTTTTGCTGCAATTTTCTTGTTTTAAGCTTTTCTTCTTTTTTTGTATTATCTTTTGATTGTTCAAAACCCAAAATGACAAATTATAAATTTTGAATTGGATTTCCACATCTCATTGCCTTTTTTGTGATCAATAATTGGTGTTGACTGACTAATGAAGGATATTTTTAAATGTATTAGTCCTTTTCCTGAGTTAGGGTTGATGTTATTATATCTTTTAAAATCGTTTTTACATTGTTCTAGAATCAGAGTAAGAGTTTTATTTTTTTAAGTGGACATTTAAAAAATGCTTTTATGATTAATGGCATTATGTATTGTTTGTTTTATGTTTTCAATCAGAAAGGTGACAGGTATCATTTTAAGTTGAAATTAGCACTCTTACATTGATAAATTTAATTCAGGTCAGTTGGGATCCATAATTCTTTTTACTGATTTCTCTGACTTTTTTTTTTTATCCAAATACTGTCAGCATATGCCTAAGTCATTGTACAAATTCTGTGTTTCATTTTAGGAGTGCACTCAACTGAAAATGTGATTTATTAATCTGCCTAAATTAGATTAAAAGTAGTAGCTATGGCTTTAAATTTATTTATAATTGTAGTATCTTTGGAGCATTAGTTGAGCGCTTCCTGCTTGCTTTGCAAGAGCTTTCCTATTTGAACCATTCCTCAAGCCCACCATTGTGCTTTGACAAAGGCAGGTCCTTAATATTTTAGAGTGAGGCTAATAATTATACACAGTCTGGAGAATGGGGTTTCTCTTCCTTACAGATTTGTGTCAAGCCAGGCCTATTTTTAAGGCCATTTGGAATTCTTATCTAAATATAAGTCTAGCAAAAAAGGCATGATGAAACAAATGAGGAGCAGGATTTGAAATTCATGGCAAGTGGTCTTTTTAGCTATTAAAACAGATTATTAAGAATTCATGTTTGCAGTGTGTTTGGTCTCTAATATCTCCAATTTGATAAACCTTTTTCAGAGTTAATTTAGGAAACCTGGTTTTTGGGTGCAGAGTTGGCACTGCATTTCCTTTTCCAAAGAAAAGGCAAAGGAGAGCCTGATTTTTTGATAGTATTTGTCTTTATTGAAATTATTGGTAGACAGTTGTTTTATGTTGGAGAGGACTGAATAAATATATAACTTTTGATAGATTAATTTATAAATAGTTAGGGGTTTTCAGAATATGTAAAAATTTTAAATTTTATTAGGTAAAATTTAAGAGTAAGTAGATTTTGTGATTTTTATCAAAAGAAATGTCCAACTAAAGTAATGGCTGCCATGTATGGCCCACCTTTTTAGGCAATCTTGGTCACTTCATCAGAAGAGGGCCAGGAAAGGCCTCCCACTCCATGAGATTCCATATATTTGGTGAATATGGTTTGGATTTTGCAAATAATTTTTATATTTTTTTGTTTCATGTGAAACATGAATATGCATATTGAAGACAAAATTATCTGCCTCTGTGCTGTTATCAGTTTTTCACTTCCCTGGTTATTAGTAAGTCAAGTTTCTTTTCTGCTTTGATGAATAGTCTTCTAGGAGACTAACAAAAATGTATGAACATGTCTCAGGTTATAATTATGGTTCAAGGATACCTGCAATGTGATATCCATAACACTGTTAAGGGAAAACTGAGCTGTACCTGGATACTTAGGTTAATTTGAGATTGATGGTATCAACAAAAGGGGCTCATCATTTCTTGTCTGAACATCTGCAAAAAAAAGAAAAAAAAACACCTGTACTTTTTTTTATGGTCCTCATTGCAGTGATAAAAGTGCAATATGATTTCTTCAAATTTCATGGATTCAAAATTTTTTATACCACTTAAGATATTTAATCCATGATCACTATAATTAGTAACAACACGAGCCAGAACAGCTAAAATGTGTGACAGGGAGTCTCAGGGCCACCAGTTACCTGTGTTTTGCATGGGGAGAACTTCTATGATGTCACTAGGCCTACTGCAGCAGGTACCTGAACACCAGCCATGTTCCAGGTAAGGACTTTATTGACTCAGTGTCATTTCTGTCATCTCTCTGTAAGAGGTATTGCAAACTGATTTGGCAAACACCTGCTATGGTAAAATCATAAGATAGAATATGGTAGAAGACTTACGGTAGAGCGTAGAGGTAAAAGATTTTCATCCTTGGTAGCCGAGCCGGGATGTGGGACTCACCCCTTAAAGCAGTCATACAGGAGTGTGAGAGGCAGTAACAAGATGCCATGGGAGGTGGAAACGCTGAGCAGTCAGCTTCACCTGATTCAGTGTCATCAGATGAGGAGGGACAGGAGGACACTCTGGCTCAGCAAGCACAAGGAACATGCATTTGGGGATCCTTCCACAGGCCAAGAGATTTCCCACTCTTGCTAAGAGTCTCCTGCAGCCTGCCTTGTAGGCAGCTCATAGTCAAGGAGAGGATACAGCTGGTTTTAAATTTTACCCTGTGCTTGAAGACCAGATCCTAATGACCCTGGCATGCAACAGGCCACCAACTGGTGCCAATGGATCCAGGGCTTGACTCCCCAGGGGGTGTCGGAGGGGAGGAATGGGATTTGTGGGAACAAGCAGGCGTGAGAGGGATTGAGTCATGGTGGGTGCAGGTAGAGCTGCAGCATTGGACCCTCCTCTTAAAAGAGCTCAGCCCCAGCCAGGCCCAGCCCCATTCCTGTGCTGCTGCTGCTGCTGCAAGAGCACTCTGGCAATTGCTGGTGCTAACCCACCTCTATCCCTATTTTGTGAGCCATTTGCTCTCACATTCTAACCTCCCTGGCCCACTCATTGATGGTAATGCCTGGGCAGATAACCTTGTCTCTGGGCTTGCCCACACAAACTGAGGCACCTGTAGAAGCTGCCCCACTAAGTCATGCTGTGTACCATCAAAATGCTTCACACATGCATAAGCAATTTATATCTATGCCTCCACACACACTGGTGAGACCAATAAACATGTCATTGCTCATTGGCTATATGGGGTCGAGGGCATGTTTGTGTTTTTCCTGAAGATGCAGAACACCCAGTGTGGGTACAATCGCAGTTTGTCAAGCCTCATGGACACCCTGGTTCTGAAGATGAGGAAGCTGAGACTGAAAGACTTGCCTGGGTACAAGGAGCTGCTGAGGCTGACTCCTCCACTGACGAGAGGGCAGCCAAGAAAAGGGATGCTGGTGAGACAGATGCAGGACAGTAAGCCACCCACCTGGAGTCAAATTAAGAAACTAATGGACGTGGCGATGATCATAACCAGTAGCCTAGGGATGGCTGGGAATCCCACAGTCACTGGTGGCACTGGTCATAATAATAATACAGGTGGGTGATGTGCAGGGTGATGCATACTGGGCTTTTATGCACAACCCATCAATGGTGAGGGTTGGTAGAGCCAGCCTGCTCTATCACTTGGTAGAGCCACCCTGTATCTATCTTTACTGATGATACAGTGCACATGGGAAGTTATTCCTCAGGACATTTGGTGTCTCAATATCATTACTATAACTTTACAAGTAAAGCTCATCTTATGGGTGCATGAGAAAGAAGTAAATGATACTGTGGACTTATGGCTATTAAGACAAAAATATTGGCCATGCAAAAAGCTTATGATAATATTGTTTCTCCAGCTAATATTGCAAAAATTATCCTGGATGAATTCAAGTGTTTCAATCCATTTAAGTTGCTAAAGTACTCTTTCTGGTATTGTTCATCTGTTTTCTTGTTTTTTCAGTTGAATGCCATATGAGGCAAAGACAACTCCTTGGATTAAGGGGCAGGCTTCATCATGAACATTTAAGAAATTAAAAAAGGGGGAGATGTGGAGAGTGGGCAGGTATATCCAATAAACTGTGGGTTTGAGTTTGGCACAGCCCCAAACTGCAGAAAGGAGCAAGCATAGTTATGCCCAATAAATTGCATGCTTGAGTTGGCACAACTTGCTGCAGAAGTGGGCAAGATGTGGTACAGCTGTTTTTTCCTAAGATGTTTATGTTTAGAGAGAAGCTGTCACAGGTTCCTCCTGTTCCTGAGGATTACAATGTCATGCCCTCTTTGCCAAGACCTGCCTCTCCACCTCGTGTTGCCACTGTATATAATAAACTCACTGGAGGTGGGGGGTGCTAGTGTGTCTCCATTTGAGCCCCTGGCCTACCTGGTCCCAGCTTTGTTCATGTTTGGTCTTCTGTCTGTTGTCTTTTTCAGCATCTCCCATTGCCCCCAGTTAAGGTTTCTAGGACAAGCTCATGTGGGACGTGAGAACTGTATATTAAGCAAGACCTGCAACCAAACATGGCAATGAGACACACACAACCTACTCAACCCCAAGGATATTTAATATCAGATGGTCTCTTCTACACTTGGTCCTCTTTATCACCTACCTGATTATTAGCAATGTTCACTAAACAATCTTTCAGTAAATGCTCTAGCTCTATTCTCTTTCAGAAAACCTGTGAGAAAACATGCACAGTTGTGTTTCAGGACACAATTTGTTCTACCAGGACAAATTCCCCATTTCTGTTGCCCTGAACCATTATTATGGACCACATAAGCCTACTTAAATTCATGGATTGTTTCAGTTTTTAAAGAATTTCAAGACGTCTCATCAAATCTAGTCTGGAACTATGAAAAATTCTTAATCTTCTTCTTGTGTTGCCATGTCATAAAAAATGGCAATAAATCAGAATATCATACATCCTTCTGAATTCCAAAGTTAAACATAAATTTTCTTGGTATATAAATCTCCAAACCCAAATTTATTAAAATTGTTAAGAGATCAATGGTTTTCTTTCTTTTCTTTTCTTTCTTTTGGTGGGATTTGCACCTGAACTATTTGCCCAGGCTAGCTTCAAACCACAATCCTCCTGATTTCTGCCTCCTGAGTAGCTAGGATTACAGACATGAACCCCTGGTGCCTGGTTTATGTTGGTTATTTTCAAGATAGGGTCTCACGCACTATTTGTAGGGGCTTGCATAGAACCATGATCCTCATGATCTCCACCTCCTGAGTAGCTAGGATTATAGGTGTGAGCCACAAGTGCAGAACTTATGGTTTCTTATCTTTGCAAGAGCATCAAATGAAAAGAGGTATTAGGACCACTGTCATGCATTAATTTGTAGATGAATGTAAGAAATCTTGTGCTGTTATTTAGGATCATATGAGCACCTACCAATGTGGTACAAATTTTACTTTTGAAGATCATTGAAAGTCACTGTAGAACTTTACCCATCTCTGAGAAATACATACTGGAAAACACATTTGTTACTTGTCTCATCTATCCATGGATATAAAAAGTCCTGCAGTCTTTGAGTCACTTCAGAAATCACCTACAGTAACTGAATACTTATAGAGGTGTATGCACACAAACTTGTAGGGGAACTCTTACAATCTTGAGAGAATTCCTGTAAGCATTCCACAGTCAATGTCAAACTGATGGGCACAAGGATGTCTGCTTACACCTTTATCCTTGTGAGAAGTAAATACATATTTGTCTGCAAGGACACACAAAATACTAAACTTTCTACAGAAATTTCAGGAAGATATTCATATTTTCCTCACATGTATGGCAAATAGGAGGAAATATAAGCATGCCGATAGTATTCATCAAATCGAAAACAATGCAAATTACATGGAGTTCTTCTTATGTCACTACTACTACATGCTGTATGTCACATTGTCAGCAAGCATAAACTAAAATTTGGCCCTTTCCTGTAATACGAAGCATCCATTATGGTTTGAAAAGCATGCATGCAACAGTTGCTAGAAAATATGTGTCTTTGGATGATTTATTCCATACCTCTTGAATGATAAACACCCCTAATGCCAGAATGTGGTATCATCTTATATCTCCACATTAACCAAGACAATAAAAGGAAAGTTTGACCATTTCAGTTTAGGCACCACTCTCACCTAGCTGGATACTGAAGACCAGATGAGCTTCAATATAATATTGTCAGTGGAGTGGGTTTGGGAAGGTTGTCAAAGGGGCAAAACCTGAACTTACTGCCCATCTGTTTTGCTATCCTTGCACATGTCAGAAAAGAAGAGCTTTAAGAGTATTTATGAGGTAAAAGTGTGACAAAGATTCTATTAGGTAAGGAAGGAAAATAGTGAGGCATAGGGAAACAAGAAAAAAAAAACAAGTGGAAGGAATTGGGGGTGTTAAGCCACAAGTACTAGGAAAAGGAGTTTAGCTTGAGCCTATGTTTAGAGTTGTATTTTTGTATTAGGTCCATGATAGCTTTTAATACTTTTGTTGTTTAAAAATGCTTTGATACTATTATCCAGCAGAGTAAAAGAGTTATATGTATATAAACATTATAGCAATAATTATAATTTTTAACCTGGCATCCCCAAAAAATGAGTTTAGAAGATCATTAATGCAGGGTAGATAATTAGACATAACATTGATCTGGTTGTAATGATTCATTAGAACTGAGGAGACCCTGAGATATTTAAATTGCAAATATAAACACAGCAAGCAAGATTTATGAGGACATTACTGCCTCCCTGGGCATCAATAAGAAGATTTAGTACATTTTATTTTAAATAATGTATGGTTTTGTTATTTCTATTTTTGAATTTAGGAGGGGCATGTCTTGAACTGTGTCATTAAAGTACTTTTGAATGAAGTTGGTGAGGGATTTTATATGTTATATTTTTTAATACTATCAAAAGGATGAAACTAGAGGCTAACTGATTATACCTGTTGAAAATGGATGTTGTTTATTTATGTTTTAACACTGGTAAGTTAACAGTATTTGTAAGATATTTATTATTTTTGTGTCTAGCGAACTGTGATAGTATATTTTCCTATCCACCCTACAAATTAGGCAGGGCTGTAGTTTGCTGTCACATAATGTCACATTATGTTATTAGCTGAGTGAGGTTTCTGGAGCAAATTTTTTTATATTTAATTAGAGGAATACCAGTTGATATTTTTATGTGTTAAAATGATTTTGCAATCAGTCAGAATCATTTAACCCATTCATTTAGTGGAATTTTTAATTTATTATATCTCTGTTTTCATTGCTTTTAATATAAAGTGATCTTCTGAATTAGTTGGACTATATGGTGAACTAACTAAATATAACACCCATTTTAAAGCCGATGATATTTTGCAAGTATTTATGGATGCTAATTTTTATCTTATGTAATCACGGAGATTTTAAGGCTTTTTTTGATTTGAGAGAGCATATGCTGTGAGCATGGTCTATGGTTGTTGTGGTTCTGAGTGCTTTCTTGTGTTAAGGATGTTAGATTATGTTATTAAAAGGACTTTTTGTAAAGTTTATAACCCTTATCTCAAATAGTTGTATCTGCTCAGATATTATTTTAATTTGGGGGTGTCTATAGATTAGCAAATTACTTACATATCATGTTGGGGTTTGGCTAAGAGTTATAGTTTTTATTTTTTATCATAGTATATTTAAATAGCTATAGACTATTTTTATACCCTTAATGCAAAATATTTTAAGTTGACTAATTTCTTTTCAATGTGTATGGATAGGTTCATTTAAAGTTTACCAAATGTTGAGATTTTGGATCTAGAGGAATGTAGAATACATTTTCTTAAAAAAGTACACTAAACCACAACTGTATCTCTCTAAGTATTTGAGATAAAACATTATAGGGATTAGGGACAATGGTGTGAAAGGTGCTATATTTTGTTTTTTAAAGCTTTGTATCAGTTTGTATTTGTTATTTGGGAGAATAGGTGAGATATGAGGATTGGGGAAGCACTAGTAATTTAAATTTCTTAAGTACAATAAATTTGTGATTCTTATTTAGAATTGGGCTTAGTAAGGTATTGGTTTTCATGAGGGCAATGAAGAGGAACTTCATAAGTGACAATAGGTTGAGTTGTCATTGTTCTCTAGGGTGTTTTTGTGTTTTAGACCTGAGAATTTTTTTGCATTTATTTATTTTGTTGTGGTACCGAGGAGGACTTTTTTTTTTGATGTGGTCTTCTTGGGAACCTTATAATATTTTTATGTTGTGGGCTCATTAGACTCTGGGGAATGACATAATATGATCGATATTTAGATGGCTTATGGCCCTTAATGCAGTCAAAATATTTGTGCATAATAATGGAGTTGGGCTATCTGTGAGAAACTTTTGTGAGAAATTATTACAATTAGTGATGACACTTTTGTTTTGAGCCAGAACAACCAAAATGCATGACAAAAAAGTTTAGCACCACAATCATTACTTATTTGTGTTTTTCTGTGCTGTCATGTAGGTCCACAGCAGCTTGTACCAAGGCCCTCACATGGAACATGTAAGGACTTTTTTGGGCTCACTGTCATGCTTGGCCTTTATAAGACACATCACTGCAAACCAATTTGTTAAATATCTGATGCTATCTGTACTTTTGGTACTATACTAGGTCATTCTTTCATTTTAGAATCCATTATACCAGCTAGATAATTCCAGGTATCCACAGAGATTTTTATTTATTTATTTATTTTATTGTTGTGATGGAGGGGTACATTGTGGCATTTACACAGGTTCTTACAAATGTATCAAATATATCATACATGAATTCACCTCCTCTACCATTCTTTTTTATCTCTCCCTCCCAATTCTTGGAGTAGTTTCAACAGATATCATTTTGCATTTACTTACATGTGTACACATTTTTGCACCATATTCACCCTTCTACCGCTTTCCCCAACACCTCCCCCCTGCCACTGGTGCCGGCCTTCCTCCCTGGGCAGGACTTGTTCCGTCCTCCTGTTCTCTAATTTTGTAGAAGAAAAAAGAGAAAAGATAAAACAAAAAAGACATTTTAGCTTGTTTGAGATAAAGGTAGCTACACAGAGAGTTTCCTTGTGATATTTCCATGTTTATATGTGTTATAACCCCAACTGGTTTATCTCCTCTAAATTTCTTCATTCTACCTTAGTCCCTTTTTTATGGTAGTTTTATTCTGTTTAAGATTTCTATATTCATTACTATACAAAGAGTATATCAACCCTATTCAAGTTCTTACACAAACACAAATTTTTTTTTTATTCCACTTTTTTTTTTCATTTTTCTTTTATTATTCATATGTGCATACAAGGCTTGGTTCATTTCTCCCCCCTGCCCCCACCCCCTCCCTTACCACCCACTCCACCCCCTCCTGCAAACACAAATTTTTAAGAGACCTATCACTTTCCAAATAAATACCTAAAGATATTCCTCAATCAAGAGTCCAGGGATGGACATTATGAACATTGAGTGTATCCCTGTTGATGCCTGTATCACTGAGCTCATTAATTATACAGTATCAATTTGCAAGAATATAAGAAAATTATACTCTTGGTCTTGTTTTTTTTTTTAGGTGAGACTGGGGTTTGAACTCAGGGCCTCATGCTTACAAAGCAGTTGCTCTATTTCTTGAGGCATACCTCCGATTCAAAAATCTTACTCTTGATCAGGAATATGAAGTATATATTCATATTTTCACCACATATAAGCCAAAATAAGGGAAAAATATGAATGCAAAAATATTCTTCAAATGTGTATCTTAAAATAATGAGGCTCCTTATGAATGAATGCGATCCCTCCTCCACACCTGGGCATTAGTCAAGGCCTACATGAGATTCCTGCAAAAAACATGACAATACCCAAATGTCTACATCCTGCTTAATATCACTTATATTTAATATCAAATGGTCCACTCTGCACGTGGACTATCTGGTTATTAGAAATGCTTGGTCAACATTCTTTCAGGAAATGCTCTACTGTCTATCAGAAAGCCTGTGTGAAAACATGCACACACATTTCAAAATACAAGTATGTATTTATTAACTTGACCACCAACATTTTTGGCATACAATTCAACTCTATCTGTATGGGTGAACTAATTCCAGTTGAACTGTATGGTCTGTATATTTCATTCACTCTTCATTGGTGCTTGCAAAATATCCTGTATTTAGAAGAAGTCTCAATGTCAACAAATATAACAATGATCCAGGACACAACCATGTCCCAATATCCACAGAATCAATGTCAATTATTTTGGCCACTTTAAAATTATAAACTGATGGTCACTACAAGTGGTAAGAGAAAGGTCATTTATATGAGCACCTATAACAAATGTTAGTGAAAAGAATGATTCAGGACAACCTTATATTAATCTATATGTAGGAAGGTCTGACATTGTATAGTAATATTCTTATAGACAGCTCCACTAACCTGGATACCAGCAATTCTCCTTTGAGGACTTGTTCATCTCCCTATTATGTTTTGACCTGAACTACAAAAACATCAGGGATAAATTTTGTGCCACATGTGGTTCCCAACATCATTGTGTTATTACAGGATCTAGCTATACTACTTGGAGACTTTCAGATAGATAATAAAAGGAAATACTTGTAAGACAACCCTTCTTAACTTGGGAGTTTACCTGCTAATATTCCTTAATTCCTCCATGATGGACTCTCTAAATTATAGGTATTCTATATTAACAGATACCTTACAAAAATTATGAAAAAACATGGCAATATCATATGAGGCACAGCTCCTCACCTATTTGGATATTTAAGATCAGAGTGTCTATACTATCACATAGCCAGATTGTAACTTCTTAGTATTTAGCAATGCTCCCAATAACAATACTTTTAGGATTGCTGTGTCCTGAAGGGAATGTGAAAAAGAAAATATACAAATCTGTGTTTCAGAATATACCTTGCATTACCTGGACAAATTAACACCCCTTTCCTTGCCTCAGTCATTTTCTAGGTCATGTTAACACTACTTAAATTAATGGATTGCTTCTGAGTATAAAGAATTCGCAATCATTCATAAAATCAAGACTGGAACCATGAAAAGTTCTTAATTTTTCTCTTATATTACCATGTCAACAAAAATGACAATAAATCCTTCTGAATACCAATGCCATAGAAAAACTACAAGGCCATATTTATCAAAATTGCTAAGGGCTCCAGGGTTTCTTATCTCAGCATGTGTACCAAAAAAGATAGGTATTAAGAATACCTTCATCCTATAATTTGCAGTTGAAGATGTTATATGTTGTTCTGTGATTTAGGATAATATAAACACATTTGTAGTAGAAATTTTACTCTTGAATATCATTGGTACTCAACTGTGTATTTTGACCTGTCTGTGAGAAACACATTAGCAAATGCATTTGGTATTTGTCTTATCTGTCTGTGCATGTGAAAATTCCTGGAGACTTTGCATCACTTTCAGAATCATCTACCCTATCTTAATACTTATAGACATCCATGTAGATAGCCTAGAAAGGAAACTCTTCCTATTTTTGAGTGAATACCTATAAGATTGTATAATCAATGTCAAAGAGATAGACACAAGGAATGTTACCTGGGTGTCTGTTTGTACCTTTATCCCTGTGAGAGAAAATACATATTGTTTTTCTGCAAGGATACACAAAAATTCAAACTCTAGACAGAATGTGAGGGAAATGGTCATCTTTTCATCACGTATGTGACAAATAAGTGAAAATATAGGCATGCACAAAGCATTCATCAAATTGGAAATATGAAAATTATGAGGATTTCTCCTTATGCCTCTATGACTACAAGTTTAATGTCACATTGTCAGCAAGTATAGAATAAAATTTGGCCCTTGCCAGTAATATTAGGAAGTTATTAGGTTTTGATAGGCATGCATGCAAAAATGTTGGAAAATATGTGTCTCCTAAGATTTTATTACATACTTCTAAAATTAAGAAGACCTCTAATCACCGAGTGTGTCATCATCCCATATCTACCCACTAGCCAAGTCAGTAAGAGGATGAGCTGCATGTAAACTTGGAAATTCCAAAATAGGTACGACTCTCTCCTACCTGGACACTGAACATCTGATGAGATGCACTGTTATATTGTCACCAGAATGGAGTAAAGATTATTAAAGGTGTAAAACCTTAACTTATCGCCCATATGTTTTGTTATTCTTGAATGTTTCGAACAAAAGAATTTTAAGAGTATTTATGAAGTAAAAGTATGGCATAGATTCTACTAGGTAATGAGCGAGGCATAGGGAAATGTGAGAACATACCATACTCGGGGCATTAAGTCACAACTATTAATTCTTACGTGAAAGTTTTTTGCTTTGCTTTTTTTATGGCACTGGGGCTTGAACTCAGGGGCTAAACCTTGAGCCACTCCACTGGCCCTTTTTGTGTTAGGTATTTTCAAGATAGGGTCTTGTGAACTATCTGCTCAGGCTGGCTTTGAACCGCGATCCTCCTGATCTCTGCCTCCTGAGTAGCTAGTACTACAGGCATGAGCCACTGCCATCCAACTGTTTTGTAAGGTGTTTATCCGTTTTTGTATGTAGGGGAATGTGATAGTACATTTTCCTATTTAACCTAGGGTTAGGCAGAGCCATGGTTTGCTGTCACATAACTATCACATTTTTCTATAAGCTTTTTCAGTGGAGTATTTGGTGTAATTTTTTGTGTTATATTAGAGGCATACCTATTAGTAGTTTGAGCAGTGTATTGGTTTTATAATTAGTAGGAGGGATTTAACCCATTCATTTAGTGGCAATTTTATTATGCATGTTGTTTTGTGTCTTTGAGTTAGTTGGACTAACATGTGAATTAACTAGAGATAGTATCCATTCTAAACTTGCAGTATTTTAAAAAATTTTATGGTTGGTAATTTTCATCTGAGGTGATTGTGGAGATTTTAAAGTCTTTCCTTTTTGAGAGCACTCATTTTGAACCCTGGCTAATGTTTGTTTTGATTCTGAATGATTTTTTATGTTTAAGATGTTGTATAGTGTTGCTAACAGGCAATTTTGTAAAGTTTCATTAGCTGTACTTTGATTAGTTGTGTATGTTCAGATATTACTATTTTAATTTTAATATTTTGTGGGGCTCTAAGTTAGAAAATTATTTACCTGATGAATGAGGATTTTGACCTAGAATTATAGTTTCAGTTTTTATCCATAGTGTATTTTCAAAATGTGGACAGTTTTTATAAAAATGAGGCAAAATAGTTTATGTATATAGTTTGTAAAGTGTCTGAATTTGTTTATTTAAAATAAGCAAAAATTTTGGACTTTGGATTAGAGGAATGTAGAGATCTATATTTTTCAATATAATAACTCTAAAACAAGAACCATCTAAGTATTTTAGACAAAATATTTTAGGGCTCAGGTACTATGGGCTGAACTAGTGCTACATTTTTTTAAGATTTACTAAATTTTCTTTGTTATTTTGGGAGAATAGGTGAGTTAAAAGGATATTGGCAAGGCACCAATAATTTACATTTTTTAAGCTTAGTAATTAAAGTTTGTGGTTCTGATATAGATTTCAACTTAATAGGACATTGGTTTTCATGAAGATAATGAAAGGAGCTATAAAAGTAATGACAGTAGGTTGAGATGTTACTTTTCTGTAGGGCAACTTTATATTTTAAACACAAGGATTTTATTTCATTTATTTTTGTACTGTTGAGGATTTTATGAGGGGGGTAAGGACTTTTTGGAAATGTTACCTTTTTTTAGTGTTCTGGTCTCATTAGACACTCAGGAATATTATTATGATGCTCAACATTTAAATGCATAGTGGCACTTAAAGTATTCAACATATTTGTGCCTAATATTGGAGTTGGCCATTTTGTTAGATTTTAGTAAGAAATTAATATTTTTACACTTATAGGTAAGGAACAGAATGAATCTTCTCTTTGTTTTTGCAAAAAGTGATCTTAGGAATTTAGTTAAGGCAGAGTATTAGACCCCAATACTTAAATGAATTTCATCATCATATTTGTTACATTTAGATAGACCTGAGATTTTAAGAAGACTTTGAAAGATGACTGTTTAGAACTCAATGGAGGGAAACCTTGGGCACCTTCAGCCTTTAAGAGCTTCCATCTCTGGGGTAAATGGATGACCAATCATCTCTCCAAAGAGAGGGACATTTTTTTTTTGGTCTTTTTCATGGAACAAGGAGTATACTCTCAGTTTATGTGATTCATTTCATACAATTTGACTTTCAGTGTCCCAGCTTTTTTATATTTATAATACTTTGGGAGTGATTAGTCAACTTACCCTTGAAGTGTATTGGTCTTTTTAATGAGGGATTAACCTTTGTGGGAAAGTTTTTTTAAATTAAAATTTTTACTTTAATAGTAAGTTGAGCTCAAATTATGGATATATTTATTAGCCAACACTAATACTACAAGTGGGATTTATTGGGACAATTCCTTAGTTCCATATAGAGTATTTTGAACAAGTTCACCGTCTCTATATAAACCTAATAACCCATCTCTCCTCTCTCCCTTTCTTCAATATTATTTGGTGAGTTCAATTATATTATCTTCATGTGCATGTGTAACCTACCTCTTTTTCCGCCTTCACCTTCCCACTGATCCTCCAAGACAGTTTCCCTTTCACATTAATGTCCCACTATTACTATCATCATCCTCATTGTGGGTCTAGATTCCACATAAGAACAAACACATGCAATATTTGATTTTTTGAGCTTGGTTTCTGTCAGTCAGCATGATCGTCAATTCCATCCAATCATGGGTGATTCTATAGCTGGCTATTTTGAATAGTGCTGCAATCAATGTGGGTGTGCAACTGTCATTCTTTTATGTTGATTTACATTCCTTTAAATCTATGCTCAAGAGTGGAACAGCAGGATCATTAGGAAAGGTTATTGTGAGATTTTGCTGTTTGTTTTTTAATAAGCATTCGTAATGATTTCCATGGCCGTGGGACTTATTTATGTTCCCACTAATGGCATGGGTGGGTTCCTTTTCATCACATCCTCATAAGAATTTGTTGTTTCTTTTCTTGATGATTGCATTCTAACAGGGGTAAATGGAATCTCAGTGTAGTATTGACATGTATTTCCTTTATGGCTAAGAATGTTGAATTTTTTCATTTATTATTAGCCATTAATACTTCTAAGAATGGTTTGCTCAATTCATTTGTCCATTTATTAATTGGATTGTTTGTTCTTTTGGTGTTTATTGTTTTGAGTTGTTTGTATATTCTGGATATTAATCCTTGGTCTTTTCAATAGCTGTCAAGTGTTCCTTCCAATTTTGTGGGCTGTCTCTTGACTCTGGTAATTGTTTCCTTTGATTTGCAGAATGTTTTTCATTTAAAGCAATCACCTTTGTCCTTGTTCTTATTTTCTGTGCACCTAGAGTTATGTTCAGAAAATAATTGCCTATACCTACAACTTCCAGCATTTTCCTATCGTAATTTCAGGTCTTGCCTTGCAAGACAGAGGCCATGAATTCTATGCTTAGTACTGGCCTCCCCTGCCCCCTGCAATAAGAAAAACTCCTGAAGCACTTTCATTGATTCAGAAACTTACATAAGGATCTTTGATCCATTTTTGCAGAGGGTGGGAGTCAAGTGACTAGTTTCATTGTTCCATGTATATATAACCAATTTTGTGGGAAGTTATTTTTTTTATCTAAATTTGAAATTGGGATGTTTATTTATTAATATTACATTTTCTTATTTTATAATGTTCCTGTTTTAACCTTTTCTTGTTTTTAAAATTATTTTTAGATGTTGAATACCCAACGGGATAAATTTTTAATTTTAAGAAGAGTTTGAGGTCTCATTGCCTCTTTTTCCAATTTGTAAATGATACTTGGTACTTACAGACTAATGAAGAATAATTTTAAAGGTGTTTATCCTTTTGTTCAATTAGGATTAACGTTAGTATATTTTTTAAGGTCATTGTCAGTTGGTCTAGATCTTAGTAGGATTTTTATTTTTAAGTGAGCATATTTAAAAACAGTTTTATACTTAATGGATTTATGTATTGATTACTTTATGTTTTAAATTTGACATGTGATTATGCAACTTTACAAATTAAAATTAGTACTTAAAAGTACTTTACAAATTAATAATTTTAATTTGAGTCAATCTTGGTATCCATAACTCTTTTTCCTGGTGTGTTTGGCTCTTTAACCCACATATCCTCAGCATAGTATGACCCATTGTCTAAATTTTGAATTTTTAAATGTGGATGAGGCATTTCTTTACTCTTTTTGAATTTAGAGTTTCCATATAATGTCCTAAATGTCTACATAATGTTTTTTATTTTATTATATTTAGATTTTTACAAAATAGGAATAATTTTTTAAAATAGTAAATATTAGGCTTTACTATAAAGGCCAGCTGCTCTTATTTTTAAATTTGTGTTGAGGGAATTTGCAGTGCAGTAAAAGATTAACTGTAAACATATGGTTTAATTTTAATGCTTTCATATATATTTTAAGGGAGCATTGTTAAGGATGTCAACAACAATAGTCATGTTGTTTAGTTTTCTTGTTTGTGTCTGGAAGAAAAGGAAGAAGGCAGCAAAGAAAAGGAAAAAAAGAAAAGAAGAGGAGGGTGGAGCAGGTTCTGGGGGGGATTTGGCATCAGTGGGAGGGGGGAGGTAGAAAGGAAAAGGGAAGAAAGATAAATATGATGCAAATAATGTATACACATGTATGTAAATGCAAAACTGATACCTGTTCAAACTGTTCCAGGAATCAGGGGAGGGAGAATGAAAGAGAGCGGTGGAGGGGGTGAATTCAAGTACAATATATTTGATACATTGTAAGAACCTTTGTAAATGCTGCAATGTACCCCACCCAGCACAATAAAAAAAAGAAAGAAGAAGGAAAAAAGAAATTAGAACCAAATATAATAAAAGATAAGAAGATTGTTTATTTGAATTTTTATTTTAATCAGGAGACCAAGAACACAGCATATGACAAAGGGATGATTTTAACATTTTAGAAAATAGTTACTACATAGGTTAGAGTCTGGTTAGGGGGGTGTCCCTTCATTCCAGAAGTATGACAATACAAGTCTATTTTTTAGGTCAATTCGAACTCCTTTTTAATCAGGAGTCTGCCGAAAAGACACAATGAGACAAACAGTGAGGACTGAGAAGGTCAACAAAGATCAAGGTTTTAAATTTATTACAAGAAGCCTTTTTGATATTAAAACAGAGGTTTTTAGGAAATAACATTAGTAGGGTATTTGGACTATAATAATAGTCTGCTTCAGGTTACAGTAGTATTTTTTAAGTAGATAAGCCTTTTTAGAATGAATTAAGGGTCCTGTGTTTTGGGTATAGTGTTGGCATCTCATCTCTTGCAATTAATGAAAAGCTCTTGGGAGAATCTGCTTTTTATGATGATAAGTATTCATTTGTGTTGAAATAATGATTAAGAAGCTGTCTTGGCTAAAGTGGAGAAGATTGAATACACATGTAAGTTGTGAAATGTAATCATTAAAGTGTGATTTTTCCAAATATTTAATACTTTTAAGTGAAATTTAAGTAGAAATAGCTTTGGTGACTTTTTTAACATCTTAATTTTAAGAAGAGATTTGTGAAAAAAGCAACAATTGCCATGTATGGCCCTCCTTTGCAGGCCATCTTGATCATCTCATTAGAGGATGGGCCAATGGAGAGGATACTATTCCACGAAAAGCTCTTTGTGTGGTAGATATTGCTTGAATTTTACAAAGAATTTTTATATAATTGTTCTTGGTTTCATATAAATGTAAGAGCCACAGAATGTTACATTTTAGCTAAGGCTGACTAAGATAACAGAACTTTAAAATGACCTTGAACAGTATATAGTATGTCAGTATAAGGAAGAAAAGAGAAGGAAGAGAGAATATACCAAGAGAGAAGAATCTTTATATATTAACCCTATAATTACAGTTTATGATACAAAAGTCTTGTATTTAAAAATTTTCCTAAGTTAAGCAAATCTAAGGCAAAAATATGACTTACAATAACTTATAAGAGAAACTAACTAAGCAATTTATAATTTTGTTTTCAAAGTAAGCTCTATAAAGTAAATCAAGGAAACTGGTGAATCATCATGCATATTAAAATTATGAAAGTCATTTGTGTCCTGAGGATTAACAGACTACAGTATTGGTGATAAGTAGAATGATGGCAAGAATAAAAAGAGAAAGAGTAGAGATTTTTTAAAAAGCTGTTAATATTTTAGCTTCTTGCTCTCAATCATTGTTGCCATTGCAAGAAAGGGATCATAAGGTTTGGTTCTCTTATCTCTTAGATTGTGGGATCTAGAAATTTTTTGTTTGGGATTTTGTTTTTGGATATATGTTAGGTATCGTGTCATTTGTCTCAAATTTTCTCCAACCTGTGGACAGCTGAGTGGCCCTAGTGTGTACTCATCAGGAATATTCCTAGCAGTCTAGGAATAAGGCATATACCTAAAAGTGGTTTTGAATAAGAAGTGTGTAGCACATGAAGGCAGATTTTTATGGGTATTACACCAAGAGCCACATGGTCTCCAGTGGCAATCAGAAGGAACATTTAATACCACACGAGGCACCAACTCCTTACCTATCAGGATATTTAATATCAGATAGTCTCCACTGTCAAATGTGCAGTTTGCTACTTACTTGCTTATAACCAAGGTTTCATCCACAATTCTCTAAAGTTCTCTGTGTTCTCATGACTAGAATGGAAAAAAAGAAAGATTGTTTCAGGGTACAGTTTTCTATAGCAGAATATTTTCCTCTTCCCTTGCACAGAACCATAATGAAGTGTCACTTAAATTATAACTAGATTCATGGGTTACCTCAGAGTTAAAAGGAATTTCAGAAGTACCCATCTTTTGTAGAGTAAAAACACAGAAAATATCTTAAGCTTCCTCCTTTGTAGGCAGGTCAACAACGACAATGAGCCAAGATACCTTAACCTCTCAGCACTGACAGTTACAACATAAATTTGCAGGCCAGAGAAAAACTAAAAATGCATATCTGTTAGAATTGCTAGGAATCAAAGAATTCTTTTCAAGGCACGTGCATCAAAAGCATGTTAAAGGAGGGTTTTAGAATACCTTCATTCCTGAGCTTTGCAGATGAAGATAAGATGCCCTGTACTTTGATTTAGCCTCATATCAGTGCTTAATGATTTAGGAGACATTTTATTCTTGACAATTTCTGTAAGTAAATTTGGAGTCTTTACCTGCCTCTGAGAAACAGAACATGCCAAACCAAACTGTTAATGTATCATTTGACACACACATTCAAAAATTCCCAATTATATTAATTCATGATCCATATATACTTACTGAATACTTACAGAGATCCATCCCCACAGCCTTTAAAATTCCACCCAAAACATGGTAGAGATGGACACAATCAAAATTATATGGAAACCTTCTTATGCCTCTACCTATATGAATATTAGATTCACATTTTCTCTCAGGAAACATACAATAATTTGTGATGTTTCCAATAGATACTAGGGAGGTTCTAGGAGCGGAGGCATGTATGGTAAAAATGTGATTTCATAAATGCATCTGAAAATAGAAAGGTATCTAATGACTGAGTGTGGCTTCACCTCAAACCTGTACACTAGGCAAGACTGGAACAGGCAAAAGAAAAAAGAAAAACACAATCATGTGACACCAAGTAGGCATAGCCACTTCACCTACCTGCACATTGAAGATCAGATGATCTGCACTGTGCTGTCACCAGTTTTTCATTCTATTAGTAAGCTTCTGTAAATAATATTTTCTGTCTTTTTGAGTGGTCTTCTAGGAAACCTAAAAACACATATACGAACATGTCTCAGGATACAACTGTGCTTCGAGGACACTTGCATTGTTATGTGCACAAAATCATTAAGGGGAACTTAAGCTCTACCTGGATACTTGGATTAATTTTACATCGATGGCATCAACACAAGGCACCATTGTATCCTGTATGGACACCTGCAAAAAAAAAAAAATAGAACAGCAACCACAAAAAAAAACCCCAAACACCTGTGCTTCTTTCTGGGCTGACAGGACTGTTGAAATTATAAGAAAGCACAATAAAATCGTTCCCTCAAATCACATGAATTCAAAATAAAATTTAATGCTACTTATAATGTTTAATCCATAATTACTGTAATTAATAACAACACTGTCTATCTTTTGAGCCAAGCCAGAATAACCAAAATGCATGTCAGGGAGGTATAGGGCCAGAATCATCACTTACCTGTGTTTTTGAGTAGATTCACGGCAGCACGTACCTGAATACCAGTCATATTCCACGAGAAGGCTTTATTGGCTCAGTGTCATACTTGGCCTCTCTGTAAGATATTGTAAACTGATTTGGTAAACAAACACCTGTGTTTACCAAATCCTGTGTTCTTGATAATATCCTAGGTCATAGTTTTATTCTAAAATACAGTTACAACACTTGGATAATTCCCTAACTCTATGAACAGAGACTGTAAGAGTCCTATTATTTTTCAGAAAAAAAATCCTAAAGATATTCCTGGTCAAGATTGCAGAGATGGACATTATGAACATTATGTGGATCTCTGCTTAAGTCTCTATCACTTGAAGCATATATACACAGTTACTATCTATGAAGATACGGAAAATCTTTCTCATGATTAGGAATGTGAGGCATATATTTGTGTTTTCATCACATATGCCCCAAACAGGGGGATATGTAGCTACCCAAAAACATTATTCAAATGTGTATCTGAAAGTAAAGAGGCTTTTCATGATTGAATTTGGCAGCTTCTGATCTCTGTATATTAGGCAAGACCTACACAGTATTCTTGAAGTAAACATGACAATAACCAGACATACACACCCTGCTCAACCTCGAGGATATTGAATATTTGATGGTCTGTTATACACATGGGCCATTTTATCACCTACCTGGTTATTAGCAATTCATGATCAATGACCTATTTTTTTTCAGCGAACCTGTGAGAAAACATGCACAGATGTGTTTCAGAATAAAAGTTGTTCTAGAAGGTCACCAATATATTATTACCTTGACATAATCTTCAATTCTACCTGGATACATGGATTAATTCCACTTGAGGGGTATGGTCTATATGGTGCATCCATTCTAGTTTGGTGCCAGCAAAATATCTTTTTTTATTTTGTGGTTTTTATATTTACTCACATGTATATACATTGGGCCACCTCCTCCCCCTACCCCTGCTTCCAGGCAGAACCTGTTCTGCCCTCTTGTTCTGATTTTGTTGAAGAGAAAACGTAAGTGTTAATAAGAAAGACATAGCATTTTGCTAGTTTGAGATAAAGATAGCTATACAGAGAAATTCCTAGCGTTGCTTCCATGCACATGTGTATTGCAACCCACATTGGTTCATCTCTACCAGACCTCCTCGCTACTTCCTAGTCCCCTTTCCTTGGTGGCCTCTGCCAGTTTAAAATTACTATATTCGCTCCTCTACAATGAGCACATCAACCACATTCAAGTTTTAGGTTTCTTTCTATTTCCCTATTTCTCCCATGCATGTTCTTCCCTTAGTGTGTGACCCATGTCCAATAATATTACTGCATTTGTTTTAGGTCTGTAATCCCCAGCAAATTATCTTATTTTAACAAGTAGTCTCAATGTCAACAAAAATGATTCAGGACCCAAACACGTCTCAATACCCACAGGATCAATGACAATTTTCTATACCATATAAATGATGTAAACTCATGGTCATTACAAATGGTAAGTGATTAGTCATTTCTTACCTGAGCACCTGTAACAAATATTAGTGACAAAAAGGATCAGGGACAACTCCATATTAAGCTATATATTAGAAGGTTAGATATCCTATGGTAAGATTCTGACAAAGAGCACCACTAACCTGAAACAGCAATTCTGCACTTGGTGACATTTTCATCTCCCTGAGATATCTTGACCTGTCTTGGACAAAGACATCAGAGAAAAATTTTTTTGACACATGATTTTCCAGGTCATGGTGTTATCACAGGATCCAGCAACACTACATGGAGATCTTTAGGTATCAATGGAAAGTATTTATAAGACAACCCTTCTTCTCTGTCTCTGTGATGATTCCTCTTAAAAGGTTCTGAATGTCTATTTAATATTTTAAAAAATAGTCGGTGTCAAAGATGCATAGCTTGTTACCAAGGATGCAATCGTATTGGGCCAGTAGTATTGTTGTGTACATATGAAGTTATTTTTTAACCACATCATGTATCATAAGGAAAAAATGTGTTATTGTCCAAAACAGTCCTCAGATATGCATTTAAGAATTAGAGATTTCAAAGATTGAATGTGCCATCTAAAGCTTCTATACTAACAGATACCTCACTAAAATCATGAAAAATTATGGCAATAACAGGTGAGGCACAGCATCTTCACTTACTTGGACATTTATGATCCAAATGTCTGAATAGTTATGAGAGCAAATTGTCACTTCTTAGCAATTACTAATGATCTTACCAACGATCTGATAACAATCCTTTAAGAGTCACTGTCTCCTTGCAAAAGGAATGTGAAAAAGAAAACATATAAATCTGTGTTTCAGGAAACACCTGCTCTATCAGAGCACAATCCCCCATCCCTTGCCTTCAAACATTAATTATGGGCCATGTAAGCTATACCTAGAGAACTGCTTCAGAATTTAGATAATTCAGGATCACCCATCAAATCTAAGCTGGAACCATGAAAAATTCTTAATCTTCCTCAAGTCAAAAATTGACAATAAACCATAATATCACTAAGAACTTCTGAATTCCAAAATTAAACACAAATTTTGTTGCTATAGAAAAACTACAAAGCCATATTCTCTAAATCTGTTAAGGGCTCCATGATTTCTTATCTCAGCATGTGCACCAAAAGAAAAGAGAAGTTAGGAACACTTTCATCCCTTAATTTGTAGATTAATGTAAAATGTCCTATGCTATGATTTAGGATCGTATGACCACTTATCTATGTAGGAGAAATTCCATTCTTGAAGGACTTTGTTAGTCACTTTGCATCTTGACTTGTCTCTGAGAAACATATTCTGAATAATGCATTTGCTACTTGTTTCATCCCATCTGTGCATATGAAAATTCTTGCATCAGTTCATGAGTCTTTTATTCTACCTGGATACTTACAGAGGTCCATGCACATAGCATTGCAAAGTAAATCTTACATTCTTAAGGAGTTACCTGAAAACATTCCACAGTCAATATCACAAGGATGGGCACAAGGACTATTACCTGTAAGTCTGCTATGATTCTATCCCTGAAAGAAGTAAATACAATATTATTCATCTGCAGTGACACACAAGAAAACCACACTCTTAAAAGAAATTAAAGGAAGATATTCATTTGTTCACCACATATATGACAAATAGGGGGAAATTTAGGAGTGCTGAAAGCCTTCATCAAATTGGAAACAATGAAAAATACATGGATTTTTCTTTATGAATATACCACTGCAATTTTAATGTCACAGTCTTAACAAGCATATAATAAAAATTGGCCTTTCCCAGTAATATTGCATATCTATTAGGGTTTGAAAAACATGCATGCAAAAATGTTGGAAATATGTGTCTGCTAATGATTTATTACATATCTCTAAAATTATGAAGACCTCTAATGACAGAATGTGGTGTCATCTCATATCTCCATAGTAGCAAGTCAGTAAGAGAATAGTTGCATGAAAACTTGGCAGTATCAGTTTAGGAAACACACGCACCTACTAGATACTGAATATCAGATGAGTTACAGTATAATATTAGTAGAGTGGGGTTAAGGAGGCTTTCAAAGGCATAAAACCTTAACTTATTGCTCATGTGTGTTGCTATTCTTGACTGGGTCAGAAAAAATAATTTTAAGAGTATTTATTATGTAAAAGTGTGTCAGTGATTATATTAGGTAAGGAAGCAAAGCAATGAGATGTAGAAAAACAGATAAATGCACGAGTAGAGTGGACTGGGGGTGTTAAGGTACAAGGATTAGTTCCTACACATAGGTAATTTACATGCTGTGACGCAGATTAAGGAGTTTAGCTTCAACCAATATTAGGTACTTGGTAAATTTTAATCCTTTTATTGTTTTAATGCTTTGATGTTATTATCCAAGCATGAAGGCATTGCATCTGGAGAGATATTACAAATCAAATGGTTTTGTGACGTGGCTGCCTATGTATTGTAACTTTATTGGCATATTTTTATCAAAAAGGTTTGTTGCACCAGTTTCTTTACTCTCAGGGCACATTACTCAATTTTTCAGGTCAGAGGAATTTTAGAGAAACTGATTTTTGTTGTTGTTTAGTACATATTGTAACTTAATGGGAATTGTGCTGGAAAGAATACAACCAATGCTTTCTCTAAAGCTTCGATTGTACGTTTTATTTTATAATCTCAACTCCATATTCTGGCTTGAATTGGATGAATGTCACCTGTCCCTCTTTTAGCCTGCCTTATTTTCTCTTTAAATCACTTTGGCCCTTTAATCTTAAGAAGTTGTGAAGGGCTGATAGTCTGTTTTTGATGCTGTTGTCAGTTGTAAAGGGGCATCAGTCTTTCTTAACATTGTACTAGCAACTGCACCCTATTTGATGGAGAGGTGATATGGAAAACTTAGACCTTTGAGTGTAAAGATAGGATAATAGGATTGTGGTGTGTTTTTTGTATTGGAAAAGTAGTTATGTGGTGTTTTAGAGAAGACAATACACAATATATTAGCAGAGTAGTAGGTTTATAAACATCAAAAATATTATAATTTTTAACCTGGAGTTTCTGTTAAACCATGAGCTTAGTCAATCTATAATGCTGGGTGTACAATTTGACATAACATTGATCTGGTTCTGGAGATCCCTCAATATCAAGGGGAAATTGAGATTTTTGGAGTTTAAACACAGCTTGGAAGCTTTGTGAGGGTATTAGTCCCTACCAGGGCAGCAATAAGAAGGTTGAGGAATATATTGTTTTGAAGAATGTTTCATTAAATTTTTGTTTTTGAATTTAGGAGAGAAATGTCTTGACCTGTGTCATAGAAAGAGTAAAGTTGGTCATGTATTCTATATGTTGATCATACCTGTTGAAGTAGATCTTATATGCTTATTAGAAATACTGGATATGATAGGAGGTTTTATAAGGTATTATCTATTGTCTTTACATCTAGACAATTATGACAGTACATTTTCCTTGAATTTAGGCAGGCCCAATGTTCACTGTCACACAAATATCACATTTATTATGAAAATTTTAGTGAGGTATCTGAAGTATTTTATGTAATTAATTAGTAGCATACAAATTAGTAGTTTTGAGTATTAAAAGTTTTATCATTAGTGGTTGAGATTTAATCCAGTCAATTAGTGGACTGTTAAAATTTATTTTATGTGTGGTTTTGTTTATTTAAGATAAAGTGGTCTGAATTAGTTGATCTATAGTGTGAAGTAAATATATATAATAGTCATTTTAAAGTTAATAAAACTTTTAAATATTTATTGCTATTCATTATCTTAGGTGATTGTGGAGATTAAACGTTTTTCCTATTTGAGAGTGTGTATGTTATGTACCCTTGGTAATGATGGTTGTGATTCTGAATATTTTTTATGCTTAGGATGCTGGATAGTGTTGTTAACTGGCTGTTTTGTAAAATTTTTAAACTTTATTTTAATTCGTTGTGACTGTTTGAATACTATTATTTTAATTTTATTGATTTATGCGGGGTACGGACTAGCAAATTTTTTATTCGCCTTTTGTCTAAGGGTTGTATTTTTAGTGTTTATCCATGGCATACATAAATTTATGTGGACTGTTTTTGCACCCTTGAGGCAAAATAGTGTAAGTATACTCTGTTGTTTTTAATGTATCTTGATTTATTTATTTAAAGTAACCAAATATTGATACTTTGTATCTAGATGAATATAGAAAATATATTTTTCCAAATAAGAACACTAAATCAAGAACCATATGTAAGTATTTAAGCTAAAATATCATAAGAATTTAGGAGTATGAGGTGAAGAGGTGCTAAAGTATTTTTTTTAATTTGTGTAAGTTTCTACTTATTTTTTGAAAGATAGATGAGTTACAAGAGGGTTTGAAAGGCATGACAATTCTTAATTTCTTAAACTTAGTAAGTGAAACTTGTGGTTTTGATATATATTTGGGCTTAATAGGATATTGGTTTTCATGATAGAAATAATAGGAGTTATAAGTGAATGACATAGACTGAGTTATTTTTGTTCTGTAGGTTGGTTTATGCCTGAGGATTCTTTTAAAATTTATTTATTTTTTGGTTGCACTGCTAAGGATTTTTTCTTATAAATTCATTTTGAGAATGTTATATTTTCTTATGTTGGCGACTCATTAACTTCTTAGAATGATAGGATGCTCAATACCTAGATGCTTAGTGGCCATTAAAGTAGTCAAAATATTTTAGTCTAATAATAGAGTTGGTGATTTTTTGTGGCATTTTTATGAGAAATTAAAATTTTTATACCTACATGCTAGGAAAAGAGGGAATCTTTTGATCTTTGAGATTTTATTGACACTGAACTTCTACAGAATGTGCTCCAGGAATTTAAGTAAGACAGACTATGAAGCCTTAATACTGAAATGAAGTTTGTCATCATTTTTGTTATATTAAGAAATACTCAACATTTTAATAAGATACTAAAAGATGACTATTTGGAATTGAGAGTGGGAAGCCTTGGACATGTTTAACCTTTGAGACCTGCCATCTCTGAGGTAGACGAACTACCACATCTACAGAGAGAGAGATTTTTTTTTTAATTTTTTTCCTATAGGAGAGGGTGTATCCCCTCAGTTTATGTGATTACTTTGGTGCAACTAGACTTTTAGTGTCCTCGCTTTTTAAATTTATAATTTTTAGGGTATCAATCAACTTTTTTAGAATTGTTGGGTGTCATTTGTGGAGGGAGGTTAACCTCTGTGGGGAGTTATTTTTTTAATTTTTATTTTGATAATCAGTAAAATTCAAATTGATGATTTTTAATGGCCCACATTAATAGTATAAGTGGTTTTCATTGTGACAATTCCTTTGTTCCATACAGTATATTTAGAACAAGTTCATCCCTCTATTATAGAACCTTGTATCCCTATCTCTCTTGCCTTCCCTTTTCTCAAATACTATTTTGTGGGTCTCATTATGTTATCTTCATTATGTTATCTACCTTGTGGCTCTTCACTCATTAGTACCTTCTCCTTTCCCTCTCTATCCTCTCACTTATATCCCCCAGATAATCTCCCTTTTATATTCATGTGCCATTATTACTATCATAATCCTCATGGTAAGTGGATATTCCACATGTGGGGTTTTTGAACTTGACTTATCTCATTCAATATGATGATAATCCTCAACTCCATCCATTTCCCTTCAAGTAACATAATTTCATTCTTCATGGGTGAATAATATTCCATGTGTGCATATACCACATTTTCTTTACCTACTCATTGGTTCTAGGTCAAGTAGGCTGATCCCATAGCTGGCTTTTGTTTATAGTAATGCAATCAATGTGGGTGTGCTGATGTCATTATTGTATGTTGATTTACACTACTTTGAATCTATGCCCAAGAGTGGTATAGCAGGGTCATTGGGTAGAGCTAGTTTTAGATTTTTGTTGTTGCTGTTTGTTTTTTTGATGAGCCTCCATATAGAATTTCATAGCAGTGGTAATTATTTACATTCCCACAAACAGTGTATGTTAGTTCCTTTTTCATCATATTCTTCTAAGAATTTCTTTTTGTTTGTTTTCTTGATGACTGCCATTCAGACATGGGTGAGATGGAATGTCAGTGTAGTAACAATATGCATTTCTTTTGTGGCTAGGAATGCTGAAACTTCTTGCATACATTATTAGCCAACAGTACTTCTTCTGAGAACTGTCCATTTCATTTGTCCATTTATTAATTGGATCATTTGTTCTTTTGATGTTTAATGTTTTAAACACTATAAGCTCTAAATATTAAGCCTTGATCCTTTCAATAGCTGGCAAATATGTCCTCAAATTCTGTGAGCTATCTCTTGACTCTGGTAATTGTTTCCTTTGGTTTGCAGAATCTTCATTTCATGCAATCCCCTTTTTTCGTTCTTGTTCTTATTATTTGTGCAATCACAGTCATGTTCAGAATATAATTGCCTAAACCTATATCTTCCAGTGTTTTCCTTATTTTCCTATTGTACTTTCAGGACTGGTGGAATGGCTCAGGTGTTACAGTACTTGTCTAGCAAGCCTGAGGACCTGAGTTCTATAACCAGTGCTGGCAAAAACCCCTGAATGGTGGAGGGGGTGAATTAAGTATGACATATTGATATATTATAAGAACTTTTGTTAGTGCCACAATGTACACCCAACCAGCACAATAAAAATAAAAATAAATTTTAATAAGTTTCACAATTAAGATCTTTGATCCATTTTGAATTCATTTTTTAGAGAGTGGGATTTAAGAGACCAGTTTCATTCTTCTATGTGTTCATAGCCAGTTTTGCAGGAAGTTATTTTTTTAAGTATATGTAAAATTGGGATGTTTATTTGTAAATATTGCACTTAATTTTTATTATCAGTTTGTTTTAATATTTTCTTATTTTTTAAATTATATTTTGTTTAGTTGTTCAAAACCCAAGATGGCAAATTATTAAATTTTAGGTGGACTTATGGTCTTATTGCCTCTTTTTGTTATTTGTGAATGATATTCAGTGTTGACTGATGAATAAAGAATATTTTTAAAAGTCTTTCTCCTTTTGTACAATTAGTGTTGATGTTATCACATTTACATGGTTTTTGATAGTTGGTGTAATTCATAGTATGATTTTTATTTTTTTAAGTGTGCAACATTAAATTTTTATAATTAGTGTTCTTATGTATTGATAATTTTTTGTTTTTATTTAGTCAGGTGGTTATGCAATTTTTTAAGTTCAAATTAAAACTTAAAAGCACTTTAAAATTGATAATTTAAAGTTGGGTCAGTATTGGGATCTCTAATTCTTTTTGTTTTGTGTTTGCTCTTTGACCAGAATATCATCAACATAAGCTTGAGTCATTGTACAAATTTTGGATTTTTTAATGTGGATGAGCATTATAATAAATTTTTTACTCTTTTTGATTTTATAGCTTCCATATAATGTCATAAAAGCCTGCATAATGTATTTTAGCCCATTATCAGATTTTTATAAAATAGGTATAATTGCAAAGGGGAACCAATATTAGGGTTTAACATACAGGCCAGATGTTGCTATTTTAAAATTTACATTGAGGTCATTTGTATTGTTGTAGAATCTTAACTCTGTTACATTTTTGTTTAATTTAAAATTTTTAATGTACAATTTAAGGGAGAATTGTTATGAATTTCAACATTATTCATTGGGTTTAATTTTCTTGTTTGTTTTTGGAAGAAAAGGAGGGAAGAAGAAAAGTAAAGAACTTTTTATTGAAATTTTATTTTAATCAGGAGCCCAAGACCATGATATTTGACAAAAGGATGACTTTAATAACATTTTAGAGTGTGGTTAGTAAATTCGTCAGAGATGGCGCTTGAGCGTCCCTCTTCCCCAGAAGTGTGATAAACAGGCTTGTTTTTGAGGCCAATTGGAACTCTTTTAATCAAGAGTCTAGAAAAAAGGAATGATGAGACAAACAGTAGGGCTGAGATCATCAAGAGGGAGCAGGATTTCAACTTTATGATAAAAGACTCATATGAATGTTAAAGCAGAAATTTTTTAGGGATTAAGATGGATGTGGTGTTTGGTCCGTAACAATTCTTTGCCTATGGCTATAATAAAATTTTTGAATTAGGTAAACATTCTATAATGAATTTAGAGTTCCTGTTCCTTGGGTATAGAGTTAGCATCTCACGTCCTTCTGAAGACAAAGAAAAGGACATGGGAGTGTCTGCTTTTGATGAAAGTAAGTGTTCCTTTGTGGAGAATAATGGGTAGAAAACTATCTTAGCTATGGTGGAGAGGACTTAATAATTGTATAACTTTTGAAAGATTAATTTTAGTAGGTAAGGTATTTTTGAAGAATACTTCATATTTGTGAATTGAAATTTAAGAGAAAATAATTTTGGTGATTTTTATGATCTGAATTTAAGAATGAGATATGTCAATAATGCAAGGTTGCCAGGTATGACCCTCCTCTGGAGGCAATCTTGGTCATCTCATCAGAGGAGAAGCATGGGAGAGATTCTACCTCATGAGATGATCTGTGGTAAATATTGTTTGGATTTTGCAAAGAATTAATATATATTCATATTTTGTTTCATATGGGTCTAGGAGCTACAGAATCTTCTTTAAATTTTACCTGGCGAAGATAACAAACCTTTAAATGACCTTGAACAGCAGAACTTTCTCAGCATAAAGCAGAAGGGAGACAGAATATACCAAGAGTCAACAATCTTTGTATGTTAACCCTGAAACTGGAGGTTATGATACAAAACTCTTGTGACAAAACAGGTCCTGTCTGGGGGTGGGTATCAGTGGGAGGGGGAAATATATAAGGAAAGGGGTTTGGAGGGTGAATGTGGTGGAAATATTCTGTACACATGCATGTAAATGAAAAAATTAGAACTGTTGAAACTATTCCAGGAATGGGGAAGGGAGAATAAAAGAGAATGATGGAGGAGGTGAATTCAACTATGGTATATTGTAAGAGATTTAGTAAATGTTACAATGTATTCCCAGCACAACAATAATAAAAATAAAGTATAAAAATGTTTCCCCTAAGTTTAGTAAATCCAAGGAAAAAGTATAATCTAAAGTCCCTAAGAAGAGAACATAGCTAGGCAATTTATAATTTTGTCTTTAGTGTAAGATCTAAAAAGTAAATGAAGAAGACTTGAAAATCCTTATGTGTAGTGAAAAGAAGAAAGACATTAGCAAAGTGAAGTTTAACAGAATGAGAGGCCTGGTGTTGAGTGCAGTGATGAAAATAATATTAGTAGTGGGAGTAGAAATAAAGCAGCTATTAACAATGGCAAATATGAAAAGGTTCTTAAGGGTAAGTTTGAATCATGGGAGTTAGATTCTGAGAACTGTAAATTTGCTGTTTGGGGATTTTTCATTCAGAAATATGTTCGAGAGTACTTTATATACTTGCATGAAAGTTCCATAATGAAATTATGTATCATTAACTACACTAATAAAGAGTAAAAGAAAAAGAGGTGAGTAGGACTTGACAGCAACTCCCTTATAAATGGGCTTAAGGACTTATGAAAGAGGCTTCACACAGCATTCCACCTTTTGCTAGTGAAGACACAGTGGTCCTTCCCTTCTTCCAGCAGATGTAACAACAAAGGTCCATTTTAGAAGCAGAGAGCAGCCCTCACCAGAGACTGAACCTGCTAGGGTCTTAGTCTGTTTACTTCCCAGACTCCAGAACTATGGGTAATTTCCTTATAAATTACCCACTTTGTGATATTTTAAAAAAATAGCATAAAATATAAAATGGACTGACGTCCTTAGTTGCACTTCGATTATTCATTGAAATTTCTATGTAATACCTGTAGTGTGGTCTTTGTACATAGGGCCTCACACATGCTAAGCAAATGCTCTACCACTAAACTATATACTAGCCCCAACTTTGACTCCCTAATAGGCCTAATCCTTCAGTTCAAATTTCCGTTTCTAATATAAATTTGCTCACTGCCATTAATTCATATCTTACTTATGCCATATTGATAACCATTAAATCAAATTGAATTTCCAGCTGAGAATTCTAATTTTAAAAAGTTTTCAAAAGAATAAGTGAATTAGTTAATATTATACTTTAGTTAATATCTCATGGATTTGGTAAATGTATTTTAATTTTGTTTTGTGAGCAAATACTTTTTAAAAGATTACACTAATAAAGAGAATTCCAGAATGTAAAAAAAAAAAAAGAAATATCTTCAATATTGTGTTGTGTGGCTTAGATGTGGGGAGATCAGCCCTTTATGTATACCTCTGTACTTGTTAGGAATGCTCCTAACTAGAAATGAGACATGTGCCTAAAAGGGGTTTAGATAAAAAGTTGTGCAGCATTATGAAAACTGACTTCTCATGATCATTACCCAAATAGAGGCATGACCTCCACTGGGAAGCAGAAGAAGCATGGCAACACCACATAAGGCACCACCTACTCACCTATCAGGATATTGAAGATCACAATGTCTACTGTCATGTGTACAGTTTGCCACTTACCTTGTAATGACCAAGTTTTTGTCAACAGTCATCTAAGGTTCACTGGGTTCTCATGACTGGAAAGCAAAAAAATATTTAAAAAACAACAGTGTTTCAGGGTGCAGGTTGTCCTACCAGGAACCTTATCCTTCCCTTGCCCGTAACTATTATGAGTGTCACTTAAAAATCTACCTGCATTCATGGTTTACTTCAGAGCTGACAGAATTCAGGAACATCCATCATTTCTAGACTGGAGACTTAGAAATACCTTAATCTTCCTCCTGTCTGGGCATGTCAACAAGACTGACAATGAACCAGGATTCAGTGATTCTCTTAGCTTGCAATGTGAAATTACTGGCCAGAGAAAAAATAAAAACACATATTCACTAGAATTTCTAGGTACACCAAGAATTCCTATCAAAGCACTTACATTAAAAATCTCTTAAAGCAAGGGTTAGGAACACCTCATTTCCTTGGCTTTGTTGAGGAAGGCCAGACATCCTGAACTGTGATTTAGGCTCATACCACTCCTTAACCATTTAGGAGAAATTTTACTCTTTATGATCTCTGTAAGTGAACATTCTTCATTTGGGCATCTTGGAATTAGCAGGTGTTAATTACTAAAGGGGAGCATCCTACATGGGGCCTTACTAGACTAAAACATAATGGTAATAACATAGCAACACCATGACGTGCACAAATTTCCCACCTACATGGATATTTAACATAAGATGGTTTACACTGTCATGTGTGCAATTTGGCACCTTGATGGGTGCTGTGCTCTTGTGAAGGGAATGTGAAAAAAAAAAAAGAAAACATACAAAACTGTGCTTCCGGTTTCAACTTGTTCTACTAGAATTCCTGCTTGCAACAATTATTATGAGACATTGCAACCCTACCAAAATTCCTGAATTGCTTCATAGGTAACAGAATTTTAGGAGGTTCCACCTTTTCTGGACCAGACACATTGAAAATTTTAATCTTCTACCTGTGTTGGCAGGTAAAAAGAGTAACAATGAACCAATATACCATAAATCCTTCAGTGAACACAGGTTCAACACAGAAAAACTAGAAACACACATTCATTACAGTTTCTAAGACTCTGTGCTATTTTACTTCAATATCTGTAATAAAAACATGTTGAAAAGAGGGATTAGGGACATCATGGTCACTTACCTATGTAGATGAACATAAGATTTCCTATGATGGGATTTAGGACCATATGAGGACTTACCTAGGTAGGAGAAATTTTACTCTTGAAGATCTCTGCAAGTCATTATGTATCAGGACCTGTGTCTGAGAAAAACATCCTAGAAAATACATTTGCTACTTGACTTATTCCACCTGCACATATAAAATTTCCTCATGTCATTGTATCTCTTCAGGATTCATGTATAGTACCTGTATACTTGCAAAGGTCCAGGTATACAGCCTTGTTAAGGAAGCTGTTACTATCGTGACAGAATATTTGTAGATTTCTACAGTCGATATCAATGTGATAGACACAAAGAATATTACCTGGATGTCTGCCTCTGCCTCTGTCCCTGCCAGAAAATAGGCAGTTTCTGGGGCACAAGAATCTTCTGGAACAGGTCAGAGGAATTGCAAAATAATTGGGTTATTTTTATTATGTATTATAAGTTAAGGGGCTGAGATTTGTTGGAAAGAATACATGTGTGAGTTTTGAGAGCATTTTAAAGCCTTGCCTGGTGATGAATAGCTGGAATCCCAACTACTAAAGAGGTGTTGGTAACAGGATCATGAACTTGAGGAAAAAGATGGGGAGACATGATCATGTCCAAAACATTCCTCATATGTACACCTGAGAATAAAAGATGTAAATGATATAGTGCATCACCCTCTCAAGTCTGTACACTACCTAAGATGTCACTAGAAACATGCTAAAAAACCTAGGCAACATTCTGATAGGCACAACCTCTTCACCTACCTGGATATTTAAAATCATGTGTGCAACCTGTCACGTGTGTAGTTTCTGACTTACATAGTATTACCAAGGCTCCATCAACAATGCTTTAAGTGTCACTGTTTTTTTCGTGAAAGGAATAAGAAAAAAGATAACATACAAAACTACGCTTCAGGAGACAACTTGCCCTACCACTATACCTGCCCCTTTATTGCCTGTGACCATTATTAAGGGATGCAAAGTATACCTAGATTCATGGATTACTTGAGAGTTAAGAGAATTTGGGGAGGATAAAACACTTCTAAATAGGAAACATGAAAAATTTGAATCGTCCTCCTTTTTTTTCAGATATACCACAATGACAATGAATGAGCAAATCATCAGTATTCACAGGTTCAATATAAATTTTCTTCCATAAGAAAACCATTTATACATAAACACTAAAATTGCTAAGCTCCAGCATCAAAAGCTTGTTGAAATGAGTGGTTAAGAATACCTGGTCCATTAACATGTAGCTGAAGGGAGGACATGCTCTGTTGTGATTTAGGTTCATAGATGCACTTACCTACATGACAGAAATTATACTCTTGAAGATTGAAGATCTCTCTGAGTCACTGTGGGGAACCAACCTGCTGCTGAAAAATGCATCATACAAAATCAATTTGTTACATCTTGTTCTACCTGCACATTTGAAAATTCCTGAGGTCATTGTACCAATTCAGGATCTATTGACACTATCGATACTTGCAGACGTCCACCCACACAACTTTATATGAGAACTCTTACCCTTTTAAAATGCAACCTATAAAAATTCCACCATCAATAAATACTAAAGTGATAGACACAATGAAAAATCACAGGAAAAGTTCTTATGGGCATTAAATATACATTGTCTATCAGCAAGCTTACAATAATACATGATGTTTCCTAGAATTATTAGCATACGAATAGCTTGTATGGCAAAAATGTTAGATAAATAGAAGTGTATGCTAATGGCTTATTAAACATATCTAAAAATAAGAATGTATCTAATTACTGAATGTGGCATCACCTTTTAACTGCACTCTTGTTAAGAGGGTAATAGGGAATCTGCCTGAAAACCTGGCAAACCCTTCTCACTTACCTGGATATTGAGTATGAGGTGGTCTGCCTTGTGTTATGGTCAATTTAACACTCACCCAGTTATTAGAAACTTTTTGTCAAGAATCTTTGCTGGATTTTGAAATCTCTTGTAGGGGACCTGAAAAAAAATGTAAGCTGAAATGTATCTCAGGATACAATTGCTCTTCAAGGACACCTGCCCTTTCTTATCCACAAAATCAGGGGGAGAGGTGGTGGGAGGCAATTGGGGTGAGATGGCCCAAACAATGTATACACATATGAATAAATGTATAAACAATTAACAAAAAATAAAATAAAATAAATAAATGCATAACCTACTTAAAAAAGAGAGAGAGAGAGAGAGATACTTGAGTTCTACCTGGATACTGGGATTATTTTGAAATTAATGTTACTAGCAAAAAAAAGTATTGTTTCTTGACTGGACACCTGCAAAAAGTCCTGGGATTGCTACTTTGCTTATAGATCCACAGCAATGACAAGCAACCATGATATAAGCATAACTCAACATTCATCGGTCCAACATGCAATTTTCTGCCACATAAAATGTTTAAGTTCATGGTCACTATGATCCTAAGAATTCAATCATTTTTGAACCTGATCCACTACAAGCAAACTATTGTAACAAGTGGGGTAAGCAGACAATCATCACTGTGTTTTTGAAGGGCAATGTTTTGTGCTGTGACTTAGGTCCAACCAAGCACATACCTTAAGATCAGCCAAATTCTATGTGAAGATTTGTTGGTTCTCTCGAGTATTTTTGCCTATCACTGAAAAACACATCACTGCAAACCAATTTGATACATGTCATATCAGTATTTGAAGTAATGAATTACTTATGTCATTGTATTATTTCAATATCCAGTTACACTACCTGGTAATTGCAAATTTTCATAAACAAAGACTTTTAAGAGACCCGTTAGTCTCCTGAGCAGATGCCTATAGAAACCCCTTGGTCAAGAGTGCAGGGTTGGATGTTATGAAATTTACCTAGATCCATCCTTATGAGACTATTATAAGTATCATAAGATATTAACATAGTATCTGTCTGCAAGGATGCAATAAAATCTAACTCTTGAGAGAAATATGAGGGATATAGTTGTGCTTTAACCACATGTAGGGAAAAAGGGGAAATATAGGCATATGTAAAGCATCAAACAAATGTACCTGTAAAAATAGAGTTTCAAATGAGTTAGTGTGGCACTATCTGACCTTCACAATTCCTGCAAAGACATATGGCAATTTTCAGATACACACACCCTCCTCATCTACCCGGATATTGCAAATCAGTTGCTCTGCACTGTCCTATATTCACTTTATCACCACCACTTTCTTAGCTATCTTTGGTGAACAATCTTTTAGCGTCTGTTCTGTTTTCTTTCAGAGAACCTCTGAGAAAACAGGGACAAGTATATTTCATGATACAATTTCTTCTACCAAGACATCTCCCTACCAGCATTGTTAATGTATCCTTCAATTCTACCTGAATATATGAATTAATGCAAGATGAACTGCATTGTCTCAAGATCCCATACTTTATTTTTTGAATATTTATTTTTATTAGCTTCAGTTAATCATATAAAGAGGTTTCATTGGGATATTTACATGCATGCATATAATATAATTTGATCAAATTCACCTTGTCTACATTTCTCTTGCTTAATTCTGTTCCTCTCCAGTCTTAACATTTTTAGGTATCATTATATCCATTTCACCCTAACATTCCACCTTGTGTAGTTATGTTATACTGATTTTTTAGGTCTAGACTCACTATATGAGTGAAAACATGCTATGTATGTCTTTTATTTGCTGTTTGGATTTTAAGAAGGTTTCTTAGATAGAGATAAAGAAGGCCATGCAATGATGAAGACAGAGGCTGGAGTCACATTGCCACAAGCCATGGAATGCCACAAGCTGGAAAAGACAAGAAAAGATTTTCTCACACAGCCTTTGCAGGAAGCTCCCTGAATTTATCTTCCTTGTTTCTGACTCTGGCTACATGAACTGTTCCTCAGACTTAGATGTCACTGTCCCAAATAGTTCATATTTCCCCAGAATACATATCTTTCCTGCAAATGTTTGCTGGTCATCAATGGTCTCCAAGGTTATATCATTAATTTTGTAAGGAATGTAATTTAGAACTATCACTGCCTTCCTGATTATCCCCATGATGGAGATGTGGGAAAGTTCAAATTCTCTAATTCTGAACACACTGTCAACAGGAGTAGAAGTGAGCAGCTGGTTTATGCAACAAGGTACAATGTTCTGAATTCCCACCCTGAATCCTACCATCTTAGGAGTAGAAATTGTACCTCTCTCAGGTGGTTGGTCATAGCTTCCTCTAACTCTATCAGCAGCAGGGACTTTCTCACTTAAGGATAGCAGTGGCAGAGGGGGAAACAAGATCAGGTGATGTTTGACTCTTGACAGGAAGCTCCACAGGTTGCTGTGGCTACACTGAAAAACTGGGCACCTGATGTCACAATCAGCTTGGCACTATCTGTAGAGACAACCAGCTTCCAGAATGCAGATGCCTCCAGCTAATCAGGGCTACCACGTTTACCCCATTACCCATAACCCTTTGGGGTGTGCTGCTGGTTGCTATGAAATGTTTTTAAAGCCCTCCCTGTAATTTCAAGCATTTCCCTCAATCTTTATAAAATGTATTTTTACTCATGAAAATTTTTTCTATTCTTCCCACTTCATGACTGAATGCCACAACTTCTCATCACTTTTTGTTTGGTTTTTGCTTTTTGTTGTTTTGATGCAGCACAGGCTGCCTGAAAACTCAGTCTATAGCCCAGGTTGGGCTCAAACTCACAATCCTGCTATCTTAGCCTTCCTAGTACTCTAACTTATGATCCTCATACTTCAGCCTTCCTAGTGAGGGGGGACTAAAGATTTACCATCCCAGTCAGTTCACATTCACTTTATTAAAGATTCATTCACTTATTCAGTTGTTGGACCAAGATTTTTGAAGTATGTAAGTGTTTGGTACTAGAGTAGAGGTGCTGTAGATTATAGTGTGACGAGGGTTAGGCATATGCTGTGATTGTTCTTCTCAAAGAACTCACATCCCTTGCTCAAATCATAAAAACTGGGAGCATTCTGGAAGAAATAGCAACAAAATCATCTTTGAAAGATCATTATTTTCCAAATTAATTCTCATCTATCTCTATCTTTGAAAGTATTTTATGAACCTATAATTTCCCAAATATTTGGCAAGATGCATCATAAATATAAATAAATAATATGGTATACATGAATTTATCTATATCCAAACTGAATGATTGAGTGTTAAATTAATTTCAAGGCTCTGTGCACAGATCAAAAAATGTATAATATGGGAGGTACCCGGCTTCTGGACCCCACTGCGCGTCTTTCTGCTCAGCCTTTTCTGTCAATAAAGCTTCTTTCTTACCTAAAAAAATGTACTTTATGTATGTAATATATACGGGGAAAACATGCATAAAATTTTGTTTTACTAATCTAGTAAATTCTGAAGTTATAATGCTAGCATTTAGGTAAGCAGATCTAGAGTATTTCATTTTACACTTAAAATCTATTTTTCCTTATCAAACATTTCATTTTAGTGTTGTTAATTTAATAGCTTTTTATGGTTAATAAAGGAATGAAAAATCACTGGAAAAGAATATAGGATTTTTTATTTAATGTTTTTTGTTTAGGCGAGTTTAAGAACTATAGAATGTTACATTTTGGCCATGGCTGGCTAAGATAACAAAATCTTAAAATGATCTTCAACACCAGAACCATCTTAGTATGAGCAAGAAAGCAGAAGGAAGAGACAATATACCAAGAGTCAACAATCTTTATTTGTTAACCCCATCATTATAGTTTATGATACAAAAGGTGTGTGTTTGAAAGTTCTTCCTAAGTGATATTAATATGATATTAAAAGAAGAAAGGCTCTAGGGGCAGATGTTTTGACAGAGAGGCTTGGCATTAGGAGGGAGTGATCTCGAGAATGTAAGTGGTGGGCACCAGTGATTGATGCCTGTAACTCTAGCTACTTAGGAGGCAAAGATCAGCATGATCACCATTCCAAGCCAGCAAATAGTTCACGAGAACATTTCCCAAAAATATCCAACACAAAAAGAGCATGAGGTCCTGAGTTCAAGGCCTAGTACTGCCCCCTACCCCCCCAAAAAAAAGAACATAAGAGGAGATACATGGAGACATAGAAGTTGTTAATATTTTCCTTCTCACTATGAATAGTGGAAGGGTGAGTTTCTACCATGGGAATTATATGTTAAGGGTCTGTAAAGCCTATTGTTTGGGGATTTATTTCCAGATATGGTTCAGATATACCATGTTATGTGTATCATATTGCCTCAGTGCCATGGGGAGCTGAGTGGCTCAAATATGAGGAAACCCTCCTTTGATTTACACCCTATGCACAAGCTGGGAATGAGGCATGTGACTACAAGGAGGTTTGGATCAAAAGTGTGCTGTTTATGAAGGCTGACTTCTCCTGGGCATTACCCCAAGTGCTGCAGGGCATCCAATTGTTCTCAGAAGGAAATCTTTTATTTTACATTGGAAAATCCAGAAGCTGTGGTAACTGACTGAGCAGCCTTATAGGTTCCAGTTGTGTAGACTTGTCCCATCTCACCCAGGGCAAACTCTTTAATATTTAATGGGCACTTATCTTTGGAGCTCTTATGTGACACTCTCGCTTTCTAAAAAGGCAGATTCTCAAAACGAAAATAAAGAATGGGTGAATTCCAAAGTATATCTGAAGGACCTCATAAAGAAGAGTAGAAGAGAGAGAAAAGAAACAGGGAACAAAAGCAAGTTAACAAGCAAAGCAATACTCCACCTCCTACCTGGTGATTGTCCCTGATGGTGCAGAGCAGTGCGACCTCCTGGTTGTCTCAGCACAACTTCTGTCACTGGAGATGTGTTGAGGTTTTTGGTACAGGAAAATACTCAATTCATTACCATTGATTTTCATAGTTCTTGAATGCATCAGAGAAAAGGATTTTAAGATGATGTATGATAAGGGGAGTTTGCTAATGGGAGAGGGAGCACAAAAGAAGAAAGTTAAGAAGGTGTATGTGGTTGATGTACTTTCTATACATGAATGAATATAGAATTTTAAAGCCTGTTGAAATTACCATAAGAAGGAAACTAAGGTCGAAAAGAGAAAACTAGAGATGAACCAATTCCAGTTATAATACACATATACATGGAAATGTCACAATGAAACTCCCTATATAGCTCTCTTAAATAAAAATGCTTTTTTTAAAAAAAAAGGAGAACAGTAAGGTAAAACAGGTCCTTTCTGGGGTGTTACCAGTGGGAGTGGGGGTAGGATAGAAGGAAAAGATATAGGAGGGTAAATGTAGTGGAAATATTATGTAGTCATGTGCAAAAATGAAAAAAATGAGACATTTTCAAACTATTCTAGGAATAGGGGGAGGAGGGGATAAAGGAGAATAATGGAGGAAGTGAATTCAACTATGACATATTGTAAGAACTTTTGTAAATGTCACAATGTATCCCCAGTACAACAATATGATAAAAATAGAAAGCAGAAAAAAGATCTTGTGATAAAAATGATCTTAAAAAAAGACGTATGAGACTAGCAATGATCTTATTAAGCAAGTAGGGCAAAGGAGGAAACAATAGGAAAAGATGAAAAGGCACCCCAAGCATACTGGACTGCAGGGTTTACAGAGAGCAGTTCTTCTACCAAGTCTTTTTACATTAGATAAATTAGATTACAGAATTGGGCTTAAAACTGTTTTTAGATAAGTGAATTACTTTTATTTTATTTTATTTTATTTCACACCTTGGAACTTTTCATCATGTTGAAGTTTTAAGGCTGTATCATTAGTATCCAAGCATGGAGACATTGGGTCTGATTTAATCTGACCAATAAAAGGGTCTTGTGAACTGTGTGCTAATGCTTTGCAATATGATGGAGTTGTTTTGATCAAGAGGATTGCTGTACCAGACATTTATAATTTCAAATAATATGGGATATGTCAGAGAACGATTAAGTGGTTTTAACTGTATATTTAAATTGATTTAATTCAATTAACTTAATTCAATTAATTGAATTCAATTAGGCAAACCCTCCTCACCTAATAGATATTAAAATGAGATAGCTGCTTTGTGACATGATCTTTTTATTACTCACCTAGTTATCAGCATTTTTCTCTCAAGAATCTTTTCTAGGTTTTTTTAAATTCACTTCAGAGAACCTGGAAAATACATGCATTAGCTTATCACCAGATACAATTATTCTTCAAACACAACTGCCAATTGATGCTCATAAAATCATTGCTAAGGGACACTTGATCTGTACATAGATACATGGATTATTTAGAGTTAAAAAGTAATTTCTGCAAATTCCACTCATTGTCTACTAGGTGCCTATAAAATATGCTATTCTTACAAAAAGATTCAAGATCAACAAAAAAAAATGACTATGAACCAGTATACAATCAATAAAGCAGCATGCATACAGGCAATGTGAATTTTCTACACCAAATAACAACTATACTCATGGTCACTACAATTACTAAGGGACCTATCACTTCTCACCTGAGGAAGCATAGCCCATGCTTAGTGTCAAGAAGGATTAGGGACTCCATCATACTTAACTGTATATATGAAGATCAGATATCCCATCCTGGGATTTTGGCCCACAGCAGCACAAACCTGGATACCAGCAATGCTCCACTTGATAACATTTTTCTCTCACTTGGATGCCTTCACCTGTCTCAGACAAAGGCAACAAGGAAATCCTTTGTGGCACACATGTTTCAGAAGGTTATTTTATCATTAGAGGATCCAGATACACTACTCAGAAACTTTCAGAAGTCAATGGAGAAGACTTATAAGAGAACCCTTCCTCTCTTGAGAGTATATCTGCTAGTATTCCCCAATCCCTATCTCTAGGATGGGCCATGTGAAAAGGACCTGGATCACAGTCTATGGCTCTAAAAGTAGGGGTCTCAAATACCCATTACTTGTTAGCAAAGAAGCAATCAAATTAGGCCTAGGATTGTGGTTATGGACATTGTTGATTTTCAGAGCATCGTGTGTAATAGAGGGAGAAATGTGCTGTTGCCTAATCATTCCTCAGATATACATTTGAGAATAATAAGGTCTTAATAATTGAATGTGTCATCCTCTCAAACCTATACACTGTCTGCAACAATACAAAAAGCATGAAAACAAACTATGGCAATACCATGTGAGACACAACCTCCTCACATACCTGGGCATTTAAGATCAGAGTGTCTGCATTGTTGCATGGGCAGGTTATTACTTCTAATAATTACCAAGGCTTAGACATTAGTCCCTTAAGGGTTTCTGTGTTCTCATGAAGAGAATGTGGAAAAAATGTATAAATCAGTTTTTCAGGAAACAGCTTGCTCTACCAGGACAAATAACCCCATTCCCTTGCCCAAGGCAATTTTCATGGGCCACATAGTCTACCTAGATTCATGGAATAGTTCAGACTTAATAGAATTTCAGGGGTGTCTACACATTCTAGATTGGATTCATGGAGAATTCTTCATCTTTCCACTATGTTAGCAGGTGAGTGACAATGACAATCAACAAATATAACATAAACCCTCTGTATTCCCAAGTTGAACCTAAGTTTTCTTTCCACAGAAAAACTACACATGTGTATTCACTAAAATTGCTAGGTGTTCCAGGGATTCTTATCTCAGTAGTGCAACAAAAGAAATAAGGGGTTAGAAAAACCCTCATCCCTTAATTTGTAGATGAAGATAAGTCATCCTATGCTATGATTTAAGATATCAGCATTTACCTATGAAACTATGTTTTCATATTAAAGATCTATGTGAGACACTGTGGGGCCTTGATCTGCCTCTGAAAAATACATCATACAAAATGAAAATGGTACATGACTCATTTTGTCTGTACATTGAAAAATTGCCAAGATCATTTTATCAATATAGGATATGTACACTAGCTTCATACTTGCACAATTCCACAGACACAGCCTTTGGCAGAACCTTATTCTCTTAATTAGAAAAATTACACTGCAATAAGAATGTAATGAACACAATGATATTGCAGGAATCCTTTATATGTTTCTACAATTATGAGTATTAAATTCACATTGTCTCTCAGCAAGCACACAACAAAATATAACGCTTCCTAAAAATAATAGGGAACTGTTACAGTGTAAAAGGCATAAAATGAAATACATCAAGGAAATAGAAGAATATCCTCATGAGTTACTAAATGTAATGGAAAACAAGAAGGAAGGTATCTGTTGATTGAATGTGGCATAACCTCATACCTATACACTACTACACTGGTACCAGACAACCTTCAAAGTACCTTGTGACACACAGTTAGGCACAATCTCCTCACATACCTGGTTATTGAGCATGAAATAGTCAGCACTTTGGGATTTTCATTTCATCCCTCAAATTGTCATTAGGTAGCATCTGACAATAATCTTTCAGGATTTTATTCCTTTTAGAGGAAACTTGGAAAACATATGCACAAATATGTCTCAGTATATAATTGTTCTTCAAGGACATCTTCATAATGAAGTCCAGAAAATCATTGTCAAGGGACACCTTGAGCTCTACTTAGATGACTGGATTAATTAGATGTTGATTGTATCAGTGGAAGAGGTAATGATTTCTTTTCTGGACATCTGAGAAAAATATTGTGCTACTTGCTGACAACAATGCAAATCACCAGGATATAATCTTCCCTCAATATTCACAAGTTCAACATAAAAAGTTCTGCACATAAAATGTTTAAACCCTTGGTCACTAAAATTTATAAGGACATTTCCAACTTTAATCTGATCCACTACACTAAAATGTGTTGACAGGAAGTGTTAGTGACACAATGATCACTTATCTGACTTATTGACTTGTTTCTGAAAAAGATTATTGCAAAGTGATGTTATATATATGTGATGCTACCTGGGTTCTTGGTAATATCCTAGTTCATTGTATTGTTTCAGGTTCCAATTACATTGCCTGGGTAATTGCTGATGTCCATTGACATAGACTTTTAAGAGACCTAATACAGTTCAGCAAGAAAACCTTCAGAATTACTTTGGTCAGGATGAAAGGGATGGATGTTAAGAACATTACCAGGATCGCTATTTATGCCTCTATCACTGCAAGCATTAAATACACAGTGTCCTTCTGCGAGGATATTGAAGATGAGATGTTCTGCAGTGATATGATCAATTTATCATAGCAAGCTTCTGGTTATTAGCAAGCTTCTGTCAAAAATCTTTTCTGGGTTTTTGAGTTATCTTGTAGGGAAGCTGTAAACACATGCAATTAGGTGTCTCAACATACAATTGTTCTTCATATACACCTGCCCAGTGATGTTCATGAAATCATTTTTAAGGGATTCTTGAGCTCTAACTGGATAATTGGATTGATTTGAGATTGATAGTGTCAGCAGGAGGGATCATGATTCCTTCTCTGGACACTTGCAAAAATCCTCTGCTTCTTACTGGTCTCACAGAACCACAGGAATGAGAAGTGTGGTATAGTCTTTCCACACATTGATGTGTTCAACATAAATTTTTATGCCACATAAAAAGCCAATTTTGACCTGAACTATTACACCAAACCATGGTGATAGGAAGTAGTAATGTCACAATGATCACTTGCCTATGATTTTGAATGGTAGATATTCTGTGCTGAGACTTAGGTCCATACCAGCATGTACCTGAACACCAGCCATGTTGCATATGAGGACTTTTGACTCACTGTTGTATTTTGGCCTGTCTCTATAAAGCACATCATTGCAAACCACTTTGGTACATATGTGATCCAACCTGTGCTCATGGTAATATCCAGTGTCATTGTATCATTTCATGATCCTGTTATAGTACCTGGATAATTGCAGACATCTATGTCCAAAGACTTGCAAGAGTCCTATTACTCTCCTGGAAGCACACCTAAAGAAATTCCTAGGCCAAAATGTGTAGGATGAAAATTATGAACATTACCTAGGTCCTTCCTTTATCCTTTATTCCTATGAGCAATAAATGCACATTATCAGTGTGGGAGGGTGCAATAAAATCTAACACTAGTTTTGGAGCATATTCATCTCTTAACATCACACAGGGCAAAAGAGAAGGAAATCCACACTTTCACAAAGTATGCATAAAAGGTACATGTGAACATAAAAAGGTCTCAAGTGAGTGAATGTGGCATATTATCTCTGTACATGAGCCAAGAACTTCACAAGATATGTGTAAAGAAACATGGCTATTCCTAAATATACACACCCTCCTCATCCAGCTGAATATTGACAATCAGATAGTCTGCACTGTTCTAGATCAACTTTTTCACCTACCTGGTTCTTAGCAATGTTTGATCAATAATCTATTAGGAACCACTTTGCCCTTTTTCAGAAAATCTGTGGGAAAAAAGACAAAAATATCTTTCAGAACACAAGCTTCTCTATGAATCCACCTATCTATTACCTTAAACACTACCATTGTTGAAGTAAATTCAACTCTACCAGGGTACATGAATTCATTCTATGTGAAATCTATTGTTTGAAGATTCCATATATTCCTCTGTGTGTGTGTGTGTGTGTGTGTGTGTGTGTGTGTGTTATTGGGGTTTAAAATAAGGGTTTTGTATTTGCTAGGCAGGTGCTCTAGTGCTTGAGCCACTCCTCTAATCCTTTATGCTATGGTTTTTCTGGAGGTAGGGTATTGCTTTTTGACCAGGCCAGCCTGGCTCACAATCGTCCTATTTATGCATTCTCCCATAGCTGGGATGATAGGTGCACACCAACTTGCCCAGCTCTTTTCCATTAAGATGGAGTCTCAACAAATTTTTTGCCCAGCATGGCCTGCAAATGTAGTCTTCCCAATCTTTACTTTCCATGTAGCTTGGGATGTCCATCCATTCTTGACCAGGCACCTGCAAAAATCAAATGCCTATAATTATGCTGAAAGTCAGCAATGATGATAATGAACCAAGACACAAAAAATTCCTCAATAGGCACAAGTTCAACATGAATTTCACCACCATTCAAAAAGTGTAAGTTCATAGTTACTAATATTGCTAAAGGATCCATAATTTCTTACCTGTGCAACCTGTAAAAAAAACTTAGTTACAAGAAGGATTCAAGCACTATTGTAACTTCACTATGTATAGATGTATAGTATGATGTATTGTGCTATGATTTTGAATAAGGTGGATATCTGGGATGTTCTAATTGATGACCACTTTTGTATCACTGGGTGTCTTGCCCTATCTCAGACAAATAGATCCAGAAAATTCTATGCAGCACATGTGGTTTCCAAGCTCATTATATCATTTCAGGATCCAGGTATACTACTTGAGAATAGAATTCCCAGCTCATGGCCTTGTAAGAGAAACCTTCCTTTTGTGAGAGAAATTCAGCAAGTAATCCCCCATTCCTATCTCCTTAATGGACACTGAGAAGACTGCTTACATCACTCTTTATGCCTGAAAAAAATTTCTGCATATGCATTACCTGCTGGCAAGGACACAGTGATATGAGGCTTAGTAGTATATTATGGACATATGTGTTTTTTTTCCCACATCACGGGAACAAATGGGGAATTGTGATGCCTAAAATATGACTCAGATGTGCATCTGAAAATAAGAAAGTCTTTATGATCAAAAGTGGCATCCTCTCAAACTTGTGAACTAACAGAGATCTTACTAGAACATGCAAAAAAGAAACAAGCATAGCAAAACTGTGAGAGGCACAACCTTCACATGTACCTACCTGCATATTTAATATTGGATGGTCTGCACTGTCATATGTAGTGTGTCACTTATCTAGAAATTATCAAGGCTCCTCTTACAATTCTTCAATGGTTGCTGTGCTCTTATGAAGGGAATGTGAAAAAAGAAAACATACAAAACTGTGTTTGAGGATACAGCTTGCTCTACCAGGACACTTGCCCCTTCACTTGCATGAGACCAGTGCTAAGGGATATTTCAACTTGGATTCATAAATTACTTCAGAGTTATCAGAATTTTAGAAGCAGCCATCATTTCTAGACTGGAAACATGGAAAATTCATAATATTCCTGTGTGTAGGCTGATCAACAACACTGACAATGAACAAGTATATCAAAAATCCCTCAGTGTTAAAAGTTTCTACATATTTTTTTGCCACAGAAACATTATAAACATACTTTCACTAGAATTGCTAAGGATTGCAGGGTTTCTTCCCTCAGCACCTACAATAAAACATGTTTAAAAGAGGGACTAGGAATACCTATGTAGATGAAGGTAAGATGTCCTGTGCTGTGATTTAGGATCATATGAACATTTACCTATGGAAGAGAAATTTTACTCCTGAAGATCTCTGTGGGTCGCTGTGGGTATTGACCTCTGAGAAACACATCCTGGAAAATGCATTTGCTACTTGTCTCATTTGACTTGTACATTTGAAAATTCCAGAAGTCATTGTATCACTTCAGGATTTATCTACAATACCTGGATGCAAGCAGTGGTCCATGTAAGGGAATTCTTACTATCATGATAGGACACTTGTAAGAATTCCACAGTCAGTGTCAAAATAATGGACACAACAAATATTAATTTGATGTCTGCTTATGCCTATATCACTGTGAGAAATAAATGCACATTATTTGTCCACAAGGACACCTAAGAAATCAAACTATTGACAGAAATGTGAGGGAGATATTCATGTTTTCATCAGATATATGCCAAATAGTGGGAAATATAGGAGTACACAAAGCATTCGTTAAATGTGCATCTGAAAATTCCATTGTCAATGTCAAATTAATGGAAAGAATAAAAACCTCATGGGCCTTTCCTATGCCTCTTCCACCATGAGCATTAATACTACATTGCCTGCCAGCAAGCATACAATAAAATTTATCTTTCTAATAATAGGTTACTATTATGGTTTCAAAATCATGCAGGCAAAAATGTTGGAAAATATGTGTATCCTAATGATTTATTGCATGTATGTGAAATTATGAAGACCTCTAGTAACTAAATGTGACATCATCTCTTATCTCCTCACTAGCCAAATCAGTTAGAGGATATGTGCATGAAAACTTAGGAGCATAAATTTAGGCACCCCTCTCACCTACCTGGATATTAAATATCAGATTGGCTGCACTGTAGTATTGTCAGTGATGTAGGGTTAAGAAGGTTACCAATAGGGGTAAAATCTTAACTTTTTGCCCATGGGTTTTGTCATTCTTGCATAGGTTGGACAAAAAGATTTTAAGAGTATTTATGAGGTGAAAGAGTGAAAAGATTCTATTAGGTATGGAAGCAAAGCAGTGAGGCTTAGGGAAACATGCAAATGCACCACAAGTACAGTGGATTTGGGCCATTATAGGCACAAGTGTTAGTTGTCCATAAAGGCTCTTTTACATGATCTAATGTTGCTTAGGTAGTTTATCTTAAATCAACTTTTGGAGTAGTGATGCTATGTTAGGGACTTGGGAACTTTTAGATCTTTTGTTGTTGTAATACTTTGATGCTACTATCCAAACAGAAAGGCATTGTGTCTGGGGAGATCTTATTAATCAAAGGGTCTTGTGACATGGGTGCCTATATTTTATAACTTTTATATGCATTTTTTATCCAAATGATTACATCAGGCATTCTTTATTCCGGGGGCACATTGTTCATTAGGGAAAAGGCCAGAGGAGTTGTAGATGAATTGTTGTGCTTTTGTTTTTGTTCTAGTAGTGTATATTATACCTGAATAGACATTGTGTGCTGGATAGAATGCATGTGTGTGTCTTCTTAAAACATTATTTAGTATACTGTTTTATTTTGTAGTACCAGCTCCTTTTTCTGACTTGCTTTGGTTCCCATGCTACATGTCCCTATTTTAGCCTGCCTCATTTTCCACCAAAATCATTTTAGTTCCTTAAGATTAGTAGTCATGCAGGATCCTTTGTCTTTTATGGCTCTTTTGAGTTGACATGGGGCATCAGTACTGTGTAAAAATGGACTGATGCATCTTATTTGGTGGCGAGGTGACATGGAAAAGTTAGTCCTTGGGCTCTCAGAATACAATAGTAGCAGGATTATGGTGTGATTTTTGTATTAGAAAAGAAGTTATGTGAGAGATTAGGGAGGACAGTATACCTTAAAAACACTATGAAGAATAGTAGAGTAATACTTACATAATCATTATAACGATTATTACTACTTTTTTTAAAACCATGAGTCCCCATGAAACCATGAGCTTAGACTATCAGTAATACACAGTGTACAATTAGACATAGCGTTGATCTGGTTGTGGAGTTCCTTCAGGACTACAGAGCAATTAAGTTATTTGGAATATAAACACAGCATACAACCTTTAAGAACACATGTGCCTCCTTGGGCAGCAATAAGAAGGTTTAGGGATATTTTATTTTGAAGAATATTTTGTTTTATTATTTTTATTTTGAATTAGGAGAGAAGTATCTTGTGCTTTGACACTGAAGGCCTTTTGAATAACGTTCATGAGGGAATTTGTATTTTAATATTTTGAAGAGATGAAAAGATAGGCTTATTGATCATACTGGTGGAAAATAGATATGGTTATTCATGATGAAATACTGTTAAGTTAGTAGGTTCTTATAAGTTATTGTTTTTGTATCTGTGGGAGTGTAATAAACATTTTCCTCTGCAACTTAGGTGCAGAGATGGCTACAGATGTTTTCACATAACTGTTATGTTTGGTTAGGATTTTTTCATTGAGGTTTTTGACACACACATTTTATGTACGTAATTAGAGGCATACCAATGAGTAGCATTGTGTATTAATATGTTTTTAGCAGGAGCGATTTAACTGAGTCTTTCAATGATATTTTAAAATTTATTATAGGTGTGATTTTATTGTTTTTAACATAAAGAGGTATTTTCACTTAGGTGGCTTGCAGAAGGAATTAGCTAGATATACTGATTTTAATCTGATATTTATTTAAGTATGTGTATTTTTTGTTTTTATCTTAAGTGGTAATTGAAATTTTAAGGCCTTTTTAAATTGGAAGAGCATATATTTGAACCCTGGTTGTTCATATTGTGAGTGTGAATTTTTTTTGTTGTTTTGTTCCTTATTGTTATGATAGGTGAGGGTATATTCTGGCATTTACAAAAGGTTTTACAATATACCAAATATATCATACTTGAACTGAGTGGTTTTTATGTTTAGGATGTGTATGGTGGTGTTAATAGACCATTTTGCAAAGTTACATTTAGCTTTATTTTGATTAGTTGTATCTTCTAGAATATTATTAATTATTTTAATTAATTAATTTGAATTTCTCTTTGTGGATTTATAGATTAACAAATTATTTATATATTGGGTTATTTTTAAGTGTCTATATGTGTTTATTTAAAAGTAAACAAAAATTGTGACTCTGGATCTAGAGAAATGTAGAAAAAATATATTTAAAATTAATAACATTAAAGCAACAGTTGTCTATTGGTGTCTGAATAAAAGTATTATAGAGATTATAGGGACTATGGGGTTCGTAGCTCATATAGTTTATTTTTAAGTTTTGCACAAATTTGTGTGTTTTATTTAGTTTTAATAAATTGAGAATAGGTGAGTTATAAGGGGATTAGCAAGAGACCAATAATCCAAATACAGATATTATTAATAGTAATGGTTCTGTTTGAGATTTGGCTGTGATAGAAGAAATTTTTAAGTGAATGATAATAGGCTGAGTTGTTATTGTTCTGATAGGTGTTTTTGTGTTTTAGACCTAAGAATTTATCTTGATAAGATCTTTTTGGGAACATCATGATATTTTTTTATGTTGGTGGTTTGTTAGAACTCTCAGAAGTGACATAGTACAGCCATTATTTAGATGCTGAGGCCCTTAAAGTAGTCAACATATTTTTGTCTAATAATGGAGTTGGACTTTTCGATAAAACAAGAAGTTTTTGTGAGAAATTAATTACACGTTTTGGCAGTGCTTGGGTTTGAGCTCAGGGCCTCATACTTAACTAGGCTGATGCTCTACCATTTCAACCACTCCATCAGCTCTTTTTGTGTCGGGTGTTTTCAAGATAGGCTCTCATGAACTATTTACCCAGCTGGTCTTTAATCTGGATCCTCCTGATCTCTGCTTCCCAAGTAACTAGGATTATACATGTGAGCCACCATCACCCAGTGAGAAAGTAAAATTTTTGTACCATCAAGTTAGGAGAGCAGTGAATGTTTTTATCTTTGAGTTTTTGCTAGTGCTCTTTTTTTATTCATAGCTCATTTTACAAAGTGGCCTAGACATTTAGTTAAGGCAGAATGTAAAAACCCATTATTAAAATAAAGTTTATCATGATTTTTGTTACATTGAGAAACAGTTGAGGTTTTTAAATAAGATATTGAAAGTTGACTTTTAGGGGCTTATGAAGAGAAGTCCTGGACATCTTTCATCTTTAGGGCCTGCCATCTCAGAAACAGATGTCCTTCTGTACCTCTGGAGATATGGACTTTTTTAATTGTCTTTTTTTCAGGGCAGATTGTATATACTCTGGGTTTGTGTGACCACGTTGTTGCAATTAGACTTTTAGTTCCCCAGATTTTTATATTCATAAATATTTGGGGATATCAGTCAACTTAGTTTTTTGAGTTTTAGGTGTTCTCTTTTTTTGAGATATCCTTTGTGGATATTTATATTTATCACTCTATTTAATAAAATTGAATGTTTTTATTTGGAAATACTAGGAGTTTTTTTGCCTATAATTTACCTTTTTTATGTTATTTCTTGTTTTGTATTGTATTTTGGATGTTGAACACATGGCAGTGAAACTACTATTGCTTCAAGTGAGTTTGAGGACTCATTACCTTTTTTTGTACTTTGTGATTGATATTTGTTGTTTATTAATGAATTACATCTATAAAAGTGTTTGCTCCTTTGTTGGATTAGTGTTACTGTCTTTATATGTTTTATGATTATTCTCAGTTGGCCTAAGAATAGTGTAAGATTTTTATTTTTCATATGTGCAACTTTAGAATTTTTTAATAACCAATGATCTTATGTATTGACTCTTTCATGTTGTTAACTAGATAAGTGATCATACCACTGTTTTCGCCATAATATATTTATAAGCATATATTAATTATAAAACAGGAGTGTCATTTTGATATTGTAATACATGAACACAATGTACTTTGATCAAGTCCATTCTATTACTCTTTCTTATTCTCTGCTATCCTTTGAACAATGATTTTAAGGGTTTGAGTATTCTATTTTCATAGAGATCATATATCTTTTGAAGTTTAAATTAGTTCTTTTGATTTGATACTTTTATTTTGGGCCAGTGTTGGGAACCATAATTGTTTTTACTGGTGGACTGACTCTTGATTGGAATATCATTGTCCAAATTTTGTGTTTCTTTTTGGGACCATAGACAAATGAAAATATGATAGATTAAAGTAGTAATTACAGTTTTTAAAATTTATTTATATTTTTGGGAAACCATTTTTGGGTAGAGCTAACTGGGATTTGTACTTGGGACCTGGTGTGGGTGAAGCAAGTATTATACCACTTGAACCTCAAGCCCTTTTTGCTTTTATAGTTTATTTTTCAGCTATTTTCTTGCTTTTTGCCTGCATGGGACTGGAACCACAATCCTCCTACCTGTGCCTCCCATATAGCTGCATTTACAGGCATGCATCAAAATGCTCAGCTTGATTACTGAGATAGGTCTCACTAGCTTTGTGCCATGGCTGTGCTTGAACCATGCCACTCCACCTGGCCCTCTTTGGAAAACAGTTTTAGCCGGTCTTTATACCAAAATGATTTTGTTATAGAAGAAGGAATATATATATTTGAATTTTATATTTATTTTGTAATTTCTTAGAAGACATAGTCTATTTATTTTGGTTTTGATGGTATAAAGGTTTGTAGGTTGTTTTAGTAGGGCTTATCTTTGTAAAGACAAGGTAAAGGAATTCATGCCACAAAGCAAGATATGAGATGGGGGCTGAGATGCAAGATGTAAGGAAGGATTCAGATGCTTAGGTTTGAATGGAATCCTTAGAGACCTTGGAGTAGGGGGCATAGTTGGTGTATGACAGATTTTTTTGTTTCTGTAGTTGTAGGGGTATCTGTGGTAGAGGGTGTCTTTGGGAGGCATTTCTATTTATGTTTTGGTGGTACACGGGATTGAAAGGAGGGCCTTGTGCCTGTGAGGAAAAATGCTCTACTTTAGCCACATCCACAACCCCTTTTGTTTTCCTTTTTGTTTTTGAGTTAGTGTCTCTCTAATTTGCTTGGATGATCTCAAATTTGTGATCCTCTTGCCTCCAACTCCTTAGTAGTTGGTATTGCAGCTGTGAAATACCAGGCCAAGTTTTTTAAGGGCTCTCAAAAACTATCAATTTTTATCAGATTTTAAAATGTGGATATTTGAGTAAATTTTATATTGTTTGTTGAGTTTAGAGTTTTGGTATATATCAAGTTATATAAATGTAATGTTGGACTATTTTTGTTTTTCATGAAATACACTTTTGCTTTTCATGAAAACATCAGAAATTTTAGGCTTTGATTTGTAGGCCAGGTAATTTTATTTTTAATAGATTTTAGGGGCATGTCATATTGTAAGAGAAGATTAATTCTACAAAAAATTGTTTAATTTCTTATTATGGATTTTTAAGGGACAATTGTTAGGAATTCTAATGAGTTACCCATGTTTTTTACTTTTGTTGTGTGTTTGGAAGAAAACAGAGAAGGAGAAAAAGAAAGGAAAGAAAAGACTTTTTTGGAAATCCTTTTTATTTAGGTGCCCAAGACCATAGTACTTTGATAAGGGAACATCTTAAACATTTTAGAGTTAAATTTAAGTAAACTTGTTACAGTCTGGTTCCTTCCAGAAGTGTGACACCCCAAGCTTGTTTTTGAGGCCAATAAAACTTTTTTAATCACCAATCTAGAAAAAGTCATGTTGAAACAGAGCTATGATGGTAAACATGGAACAGTATTTTAAATTCATAAGTGACCTTTGGATACAAAGATTTTTAAGAATTGATTTTAAGGCAGACTCTAATAATTAAATAGTCTTCCTAGAGTTATAACAATATTTTAAATTAGATAAACTTTTTTAGAGTTAATTTAGGAAGCCTTGTATTTGGACACAGTTGGCATCTCATCTCCTTCTCCAGATTTGGAAAGAACACGAGAGTCTGCTTTTCTTAGTGGTAAATATTTGTGTTGAAACTATTATTCTCCAGCTATCTTGCTTCTGGAGGAGAGGACTGAAAAATGTATAACCTTTTCAAGGTTAATTTTAAGGGGTGAGATGTTTTGTTTAGAATATTTCACTTTTGTTAAGTAAAGTTTATGTGAATATAGCTTTTGTAATTTCTTCCATATTATTAAAATAAAAGACATGTGTGACTAAAGCAATGGTTGCCAGTTGTGGCTTTGGTTGGCAAGCAATCAATGATTTCATCAGAGGTATGGCTGGGGTAGGGCTCCCATTCAATGAAATTCTTGATATTTGGTAAACTTTGTTTCAATTTTGCCAAAAAATTTTACTTTTTTTGTATTATATGTGTTATGAGCTACAGAATGTTGTATTTTAGTTAAGGTTGGCTAAGATAACAGAACTTCAAAATGACCTTGAACAGCAGAGGTATCTCAGTACAAGCAACAACAGCCAACAATCTTTGTATGTTACACTATAATTACAGTTTTTGATACAGAAAATGCTTGTTTAAAAGTTTTCCCTAAGTTAAGCTGGGTGCTGGTGGTGTACATCTGAATACCAGCTGTTCCATCTGAGGATTTTATTGGCTCATTGTCATGTTTTGGCCTGTGTCTGAAATAGATATCATTGCAAACAGATTTGGACAAGCCTATTTCTATCTATGTTCCTTGTAATATCCTAGGTCATTTTATCATTTTAGGATACAGCTACACAATCAGGATAATTGCAGATATACATGGATATAGAATTTTAAGAGATCTATTACACTCCAGAAAATGTAGCTACAGATATGCTTTGGTAAAAAAAAAAAAAAGCAGGGTTGAATATTATGAAAATTATCTGGATCTCTGCTTGTGCCTTTTTCACTGAGAGCATTAAATAAATGTGTGTGTCTGTGAGGAGAAAATAAAATCCAACTCTTGATTAGGAACTCTTGATAGGTCACAAATACAGAGAAAAATAAGAATGCACAAAACATTCATCAGATGTATATCTGAAAGTAAAGAGGTTTCATGTGAATGAACGTGGTGCCTCTGATACCTATACATTACACCTACACAGGATCCCTTCAAAGAAATATGGCAATACCAAGACACCCACACTCCACTCAACCTCAGGTATATTGATTATCAGATTGTCTGCACTGTGCTAGGACCATGTTGTCACCTACCTGTAGCCATGCTTGGTCAACAATCTTTTAGTGACAGCTCTGTTCCCTTTTGGAGAACCTGAGAGAAGACTTTCACTGATGTGTTTCAGGATACAAGTTGCTCTCCCAGGACACTTATCTTACTTTGAACACCACATTGTTGATGTACCCTGCAAAAGTACCTGCATACATGGATTAATTCAAATTGAACTGTATGATATGGAGATTCCATGTATTCTTGAATTTGCTTCCTGTCAAATATCCTATGCATATAAAAAGGTTCAAGGTCAACTAAAATGACAATGAACCAAGACACAACCAAAGACCCAGAAGGGACAGAATCAATGTGAGTTTTCTCCATTAAATAAAAGGCGTAAACTCATGGTCACTACCATTACACAGGAATCTGTCATTTCTTACCTGAGCACCTATGACAAAAGCTTATTGAGAAGAAGGAATAGAGATACTCTAATACTTAGCTATATATGTGAAAGTCAGATGTCCTATTGTGGAGTTTTGATCCACAGCAGCACTGACCTGATCAGCAATGCTCTTAACAACATTTTCATGTCACTGAGATATCTTCTTTTTATTCATTTATTCCCATATGCATACATTGGTTGGGCCATTTCTACCTCTCACTCCCACTCCCACAATCTCCACCCAAACCTCCCTCGCTTTCAGGCAGAGCCCTTATCTCTAATTTTGTTGAAGAGAAGACATAAGCAATAATAAGAAAAACAAAGTGTTTTTGCTAGTTGAGTTAAGGATAGCTATACAGAGAGATTCCTAGCATTGCTTCCATGCACAAATGTGTTATAACCCAAGTTGTTTCATCTCTAACTGATCTTTACACTGGTTCCTGATCCCCTTCTCATGCTAACCTCTGTCGCTTTAAGGTTTCTGTATTAGTTCCTCAGGAGTGGGGACATCAAATAATTTCATGTTTTGGGTTTCTAACCTATCCCAATACCTCCCATATGTGCTCTCCCATTATCATGTGACCCAAGTCCAACCACATTGCTGTATTTGCCTTAGATCTAAAGTCCACATATGAGGGGGAACATACTATTTTTGGTCTTCTGGGCCTGGCTAACCTTGCTCAGAATGATGTTCTCCAGTTCCATCCATTTACTTGAGAATGATAAGATTTCATTCTTCTTCATGGCTGCATAAAATTCCATTGTGTATAGATACCACATTTTCTTAATCCATTCGTCAGTAGTGGGGCATCTTGGCTGTTTCCATAACTTCCCTAATGTGAATAATGCTGCAATAAACATGGGTGTGTAGGTGCCTCTGGAGTAACCTATGTCTCATTCCTTTGGGTATATCCCCAGGAGGGGGATTGCTGGATCATATGGCAGATTTATGTTTAGATTTTAAGAAGCCTTCAAATTTTTTTCCAGAGTCCTTGCACCAGCTTGCATTCCCACTAGCAGTGTACAAGGGTTCCTTTTTCCCCACATCCTCGCAAACACCTGTTGATGGTGGTGTTTTTGATAATGGCTATTCTAACAGGGGTGAGGTGGAATCTCAGTGTGGTTTTGATTTACATTTCCTTTATGGCTAGAGATTGTGAGCATTTTTTCATGTGCTTTTTGGCCATTTGAATTTCTTCTTTTGAGATAGTTCTGCTTAGTTCAGTTGCCCATTTCTTTATTGGTTCATTGATTTTGGGAGAGTTTAGTTTTTTGAGTTCCCTATATATTCTGGTTATCAGTCCTTTGTATGATGTATAGCTGACAAATATTTTCTCCTACACTGTGGGTGGCCTCTTCAGATTAGAGACCATTTCTTGTTGTGCATAAGCTTTTTAGTTTTATGAAGTCCCATTTGTCCGTCCTTTCTCTTAGTTGCTGAGCTGCTAGGGTTCTATTGAGGAAGTCCTTGCCTATACCTATTACTTCCAGAGTGTTTCCTGCTCTTTCTTGCACTAACTTCAGAGTTTTGGGTCTGATATTAAGGTCCTTGATCCATTTTGAGTTGATACTAGTACAGGGTGATAAACAGATCTAGTTTCAGTTTTTTGCAGACGTCTAACCACTTTTCCCAAAAACATTTGTTGACGAAGCTGTCTTTTCTCCATTGTATATTTTTGGCCCCTTTGTCAAAAATAAGGTAGGTATAGTTGTGTGGATTCATATCTGGGTCCTCTATTCTGTTCCACTGGTCATTATGTCTGTTCTTGTGCCAGTACCATGCTGTTTTTATTGCTATTGCTTTGTAATATAGTTTGAAGTTGAGTATTGTGATACCTCCAGCAGTGCTCTTTTTGCTGACTATTGCCTTGGCTATTTGCTGTCTCTTGTGTCTCCAAATGAACTTTAGGATAGATTTTTCAATCTCTGTGATGCGTGTCATTGGGATTTTGATGGGAATTGCATTAAACATGTAGATTGCTTTTGGTAGTATAGACATTTTTACTATGTTGATTCTACCAATCCATGAGCACGGGAGACCTGTTCACCTTCTGTATCTTCCTCGATTGCTTTCTTCAGGGGTTTATAGTTCTCCTTGTAGAGGTCATTCACATCCTTTGTTAAGTTTACTCCTAGGTGTTTAAATTTTTTTGAGGCTATGGCAAATGAAATTGTTTCCATGTATTTCTTCTCAGTTTGTTCATTGTTGGTGTATAGAAAAGCTAATGATTTTTCTAAGTTGATTTTGTATCCTGCTACCTAGCTATAGCTGTTTATGGTGTCTAGGAGTTTTCAGGTAGAGTTTTTTGTGTCTTTAAGGTATAGGATCATATCCTCTGCAAATAAGGATATTTTGACAGTTTCTTTACCTATCTGTATTCCTTTTATTTCTTCTTCTTGTCTAATTGCTCTGACTAGGAATTCCAGTACTATGTTGAATAGGAGTGGAGATAGTGGGTACCTTTGATTAATTCCTGGTTTTAGGGGAAATGGTTTCAGTTTTGCACCATTAAGTATGATGTTGGCTATAGGTTTGTCATATATAGCCTTTACAATGTTGAGGTACTTTTCTTCTATTCCTAGTTTTCTTAGAGCTTTTATCATGAAGTGGTGTTGGATCTTGTCGAAGGCTTTTTCTGCATCTATTGAGAGGTTCAAGGGGTTTTTGTCTTTGCTTCTATTAATGTGCTATATTACATTGATAGATATGCATATGTTGAACCAGTTCAGGAGAATGTATGAATAAAACTACTATGTGTGTGTACACTGAAAAAAAAGAGATTAAAGTTAAAGTCATCAGAAAATGGAAAAAAATGTGCTGTATTACATTTATAAATTTGCATATGTTGAAGCACCCCTGCATCCCTGGGATGAAGCTGACTTGGTTGTGATGAATGATCTTTCTGATGTGTTGTTGGATTCAGTTTGCCATTATTTTATTGAGGATTTTTGCAAGGATGTTCATTAAGGAGATTGGCCTATAGTTCTCCTTTTTTAGAGGTGTCTTTGTCTGGTTTTGGGATGAGTGCAATACTGACTTCATAAAATGAATTAGGCAGTGTTCCTTCCCTTTCTATTTCATGGAACAGTTTAAGGAGGGTTGGCATTAGTTCTTCTTTAAAGCTCTGACAGAATTTAGCAGAGAATCCATCAGGTCCTGGACTTTTCTTCTTTGGGAAACTGTTGATTGCTGCTTCAATTTCATTTTGTGTTATAGATCTATTCAGGTGATTAATGTCCTCTTGGTTCAGTTTTGGATGATCATAAGTATCTAGAAATCTGTCCATTTCTTCAAGATTTTCAAATTTATTAGAATATAGGTTCTCAAAGTAGTCTCTGATGATTTCCTGGATTTCCATGGTGCTTGTTGTTATCTCCCCTTTTGCATTTCTGATCTTACTGATTTGGGTTTTTTCTCTCCTCATTTTAGTCAGGTTTGCCAGGGGTCTGTCAATCTTGTTTATTTTTTCAAAGAAACAACTTTTTGTTCATTGATTCTTTGTATTTTTTTGTTTGTTTCTATTTCATTGATGAAGCATTAGGTCATTGCTTTGAGATCTTTCTGTCCTTTTAATACATGCACTCATGGCTATAAACTTTCCTCTTAGGACTGCCTTTGCTGTGTCCCATAGGGGCAGGTAGGTTGTGTTTTCATTTTCAGTAAATTCCAGGAACCTTTTAATTTCGTTTTTTATTTCATCAATAACCCATTGATCATTGAGCAATATGTTGTTCAACTTCCAACTGTTTGCATGTTTTTTACTGTTGTTTTTGTTGTTGATTTCTAGTTTTAATTCATTGTGATCAGGTAGAATGCATGGGATTATTTCTGTTTTCTTATATTTGCTGAGACTTGCTTTGTGCTCTAAGATATGATCAATTTTGAAGAAAGTTCCATGAGCTGCTGAGAAGAATGTATATTGTGCAGAAGTTGGATGAAATGTTCTGTATCAGCTAGCTCCATTTGATCTACAGTATCATTCAGATCTAGGATTTCTTTATTGATTTTTTGTTTGGATGACCTATCTATTGGTGATGGGGAGTATTAAAGTCTCCCACTACCACTGTGTTGAAGTTTATATATGTTTTTATGTCCTTCAGATTATGTTTGATGAAATTGGATGTGCATATAGGTTGATAATTGTTATTTCCTTTTGGTGTATTTCCCCTTTTATTAGTATGGAATGATGAATGTCCTTCTTTATCTCGTTTGATCATTGTAGGTTTGAAATTTACTTTGTCTGAGATAAGTATTGCTACTCCTGCCTGTTTTTAGGGGCTACTGTCTTCATAATTCTTCTTCCAGCCTTTCATCCTAAGGCAGTGCTTATTTCTGTCAATGAGATGTGTCTCCTGTAAGCAACAGATTGTTGGATCTTCCTTTTTAATCCAGTTTGCCAAATGGTGTCTTTTGATGGGGGAATTAAGTCCTTTAACATTGAGTGTTAGTATTGATAAGTATGTGGTGATTCCTGTCATTTCATTGTTTTTGTTGTTTAAGGGTTTGATTGTGTGCAGCTGAATCAATGTTGCTCTCTATTTTCTTGCCTTTTCTTCTCCTGTGGTTTGGACCTGTCCTTTCATGGTTTTGTTTGCTTTCATTTTCTGCACAGAATTCCTTGGAGAATCTTTTATAGTGATGGCTTGGTGGTCATATATTGTTTTAGTTTCTTCTTATCGTGGAAGACTTATTGCTCTATCTATTTTGAATGGTAGTTTTGCTGGGTATAGTATCCTAGAGTTGAAGTTATTTTCATTCAGTGCCTGGAATACCTCACTCTATGCCTTTTTTGCTTTTAAGGTTTCCATTGAGAGATCTGCTGTGATTTTGATGGGTTTACCTTTGTATGTTATTTGTTTTTTCTCTCTGATAGCCTTCAATATTCTTTCTCTGTTCTCTGTGCTTGCTGTTTTAATGATAATATGTTGTGGGGTAGTTCTATTTTGGTCAAGTCTGTTTGGTGTCCTGGAGGCTTCCTGTACCTGAATGGGCATAGTTTTCTCTAGATTTGGGAAATTTTCTGTTATTATTTTGTTGAATGTGTTACAAATTCCTTTGGCTTGCACCTCTTCTTCTTCTATGCCCATGATCCTCAGGTTTGGTCTTTTGATGGAGTCAGTGAGTTCTTGCATATTCCTGTCACAGGTCTTGTGTTGTTTGACTAATTTCTCTTCAATTTTTCCTTTAATTCCCATTTCATCTTCAAGTTCTGAGATTCTGTCTTCTGCTTGTTCTAGTCTGTTGGAGTGGCCTTCCATTGTGTTTTGTATTTCTGTTTCATTCTTTTTTCTGAGGTTTTCCATATCATGGGTCACTTCCTCTTAGTATTGTCAATTTTCATCCTTAATTCATTTATCTCTCTATTTATGGTGTTCTCTGTTTCACTTTGGTATTTATTTAGGGCTCCTATGTGTTCATTTATTTGTTTTTGTGTCTTCTCATATTCTTTATTTTTGTTGTCCTGGAATGTCTTGAGTGCTTCCTATACATTTTGTTTGACCTTGTCTAGTAACATGTCCATGAAATTCTCAGTGATGTCTTGCAGAATTTCTTCTTTCAGAGTGTTCTTGTGGCCTTGTTGGGTTCCTTGGGATAGTCTATCTTTGTTTTGTTGGAGTCTGGAACTGGGTATCTGTTTTCTTCATTTTCCTCTGAATCCTGAACTAATTTATTTTAGGGGGGAGAATGGTTTCCATCCCTTTTTCATCTTCCCATCATTCCACTTGATGCTGTTTCTGTCCCTGATCTGTGTGTAATTTAGTATTAGCTAACTTACAATAGGAAAACTAATGAAACCAAGAAATCAACAGAAAAAAGAGAAAGAATGAAAAAAATAGAGAACCAAAGAAATCAACAGGGAGAGATGGTGGACAAACAAACAGTGAACAAGACAAACAAACACTTATAGAGAAAGAAAAAAAATTCCAGGTTCAGGAACAATAGAATTTCAGTCCTTGTAGTTCTGGTGTTATTCCTTCAGCATCCAGTCCTGATGTTGGTATTTAAACAGAAGCTCTGTCTTAGTCTTGCCAAGCAGTTGGGGAGACTCACCAGTTTTTTTTTTTCTTGTCTTCAGCAGCAGCTTCTTAGTCAGCTCCTCCATCAGTGAGGTGTGGCTTGTCCTCAGGTTCCAGAGATCAGATCTGTGTCCCACTAGCCATCCTGCTTTGGAGTTGGGTTCTTGCTGTGTTGGTTTATTGGGGGCTTGTTATTTTGCCTCACACCCTTTCCCTGGGTCAAGGTCAGGGATCCGTCAGCAGGCTCTCTGCTGTCAGTATGTTATGCTGGTTTGTTGACTGTTTTTCAATTTTGCAAAGTTGTTTGATTTTGGATGTAGCTCACTCATTCAGGAGATGAGCTTTGTGGACCACTATCTGCCCTGTTTCAGGCACTGGCTCATTACCCACCTACTATCAGCCATCTGCTTTTCCAAGCTTTGTTTACTGAAAGTTTGTGGGGAGATAAGATCCTTGCCTCTCCCACCTTATCTGGTGCAGCAGCTTGTCGGCCATCTACCTTTCCAGGCTTTGTTTACTGAAAGTTCATGTGGAGATCAGCTCTTCCCCCCTTCTCTGGTGTGTTCAGTGCACCCTGCCCCCTTTGCTGCATGTTCCTTTTCAGTTCCTTGTTTATTATTCAGTTGTTGTTGTTTTTTGGGGCAGGGGTCAGTCTGTCCAAGGGGCTATGTTGGTTTATCCCAGGAGTAGCTGTTGGAATACCATATGCCACTTATTTGCTCACCTTTTGGTCCGCATCTCCCAAGCAGGTTTGGAGCCGGTGTCTGGCGGTGCAGGAGCCCTCTTGTTTTCTCAGTGTAAGGTGGCGTGGAGAAGCTTTGTATGGGCTAGGGGTACAGGGTGTCTGAGTTTTGCTTCTTCTTGGTGGTTTTTTTCTGCCAAGTGTGGCTCCAGCATCTCAGGAAAATTTTTGATTTATGGAGCTCATGGTGTCTGCTTCCTCCCTCTAGCCTCCATCTTTCACTGGATCAAGATATCTTAACCTGTCTCAGACAAAGACATCAGGAAAATGCTGTGTGGCACACATGTTTCCCAAGGTCATTGTATCATTACATGACCCAGTTACACTACTTGGAGATTTTCAGTTTTTAAAGGATAAGCATTATAAGATAACTCTTCTTCTTTTGAGAGTATGTCTTCTAAGTTTTCCCCAGTCTTACATTTGTCATGGGCCACATTATAAGTATCTGCATCACTCTGTTGGCTCTAAAATCAGTGGCCTCAAATACACATTGCTTGGTGGCAAGGATATAATCATATTTGGCTGAATACTGCTATTTTGGACAGATGTGGGTTTTTATTCACCACATCAGGTGAAATAGAGATAGAAATCTGTTATCACTTAAAACATTCCTCAGATGTGCATCTGAGAATAAGAAGTTCTTTTGGGGATAGTGTGGGTTGAAATCAGGGTCTTCACTTGCTAGGCGGTTGTTATAGCACTGGAGCCGAGCCATGCACCCAGGCTTATGTGCTTTAGTTATTTTTGGAATAAGTTGAGTTTTGAATTGATACCCTAGCAGCCTGGGCAGAAATCCACTTATTTACATTTCTCCCATTGCTGGGATGACAGGTTCATGCCACTATGCCCATCTATTTGTTGAAATCAGAACTTGGGAATTTTTGCCCAGGCTGGCTTGAAAGTGCAATCCTGCAGATCTCTGCCCCCAAGTAGCTGAAATTATAGCTGTGAGCTTCTGTTCTGGTCAAGGAGGTCTTAATGATTAAATGCTATTCCCTCAAACCTGTACACTACCCCAGACCTTACAAAAATTATATAAGCAAATAATGGCAAGACACTGTGAGGCACAACCTCCTCACCTAACAGAGTGTGTACAATGCCACATAAGCAAACTGTCATTCTGTTGGAATTGCCAAGGCTGCAACAACAATCCATTAAGGGTCATAGTGTACTTGTGAAGAGAATGTGAAAAAGAAAACTTACGAATCTGTGTTTCAGGAAATAGCTTTCTCTCCCAGGACACCTAACCCTTTCCATTTCCAGCAACCATTATTATGGGCCAATAAACCCTACCTAGACTCATGGATTACTTCAGAGTTAACAGAATTTCAGGAGTGCCCATCCTTTCTAAACTGGAAAATTCTTAATCTTCCTCCTGTGTTTACAGGTGAACAACAGTGACAATGAAACAGTATACTACAAATTCTTCAGTATTCCCAGGTTCAGCATAAATGTTCTTGCCATAGAAAAAGTACAAAGGCATATTTATTAAAAGTGCTAAGGAATCATGATTCCTTATTTTGGCATATTCAGCAAAAGAGAAAAAGGGGTAAGGAAAATTCAGCACTTAATTTTCAGATAAATGAAAGATGTCCTGTGCTGTGATTTAGTATCATATCAGCATTTACCTATGTAGGAGAAATTTTACTCTTACAGCTCTCTGAGTAACTGAGGGAACTTGACCTGCCACCAAAAAATGCATAATGCAAAATCAATTTGAAACATATCTGGTTTATCCTGTACAGTTTGAAATTCCCAAGAACATTTTATGAATTTTTGGGATCTATCTATGCCACCACATTTGCAGAGGTCGATGGACATGGCCTTCTAAGAGAACTGTTATTTTCTTGAGAGGAAACTTGTTAAAATTCCACCATCAACATTAGAGTGATGTACACAAAGAAATTACGTGGAACCTTCTTACACCTCTATGACTATGAGCATTAAATTCACATTGCCTTTCAGCAAGCATACAACAAAATGTGATGCTTCCTAAAAATGCTAGGGAGATATGAGTATGAGAAGCATGCCTGGTTAAAATGTTGGGAGAAATAGAATTGTCTTCTGACAATTTTTTAAATGTATCTGAAAACAAGAAGATATACAATGACTGAACATGGCATCACCTCATACCTGTACAGAAGCCAAGATGGTAAAAGGCAACTTGCAAAAAACCAGAGTGACAACAGGTTAGGCACACTCTCCTCGCCTCTCTGGATATTAAAGATGAGATGGTCTCCACTATGATATCATCAGTTTATCAGTCACTTCTTTATTAGCTAGCTTCTGTTAAGAATATTTTATGGGTTTTGATTTCTCTTTTACAAAACCTGAAAAAATGCATGCACAATTTGTCATAGGATATAATTGTTCCTTAAGAATGTCTGCACAGTGAGGTCTACAAAGTCATTGTTAAGGGATATGGGAGTTCTACTTGTATACTCAATTATTAAGAAATTGATGCTATCAGCAGAAGATGCCAAGTTTTCTTATCAGCACACCTGCAAAAACTCCTGTGCCTATTGCTCGGATGAGATGACCATACCAATGCCATGGAACCATGATATAATCTTCCCTCAACATTCATGAATTCAACCTAAAATTTTCTGCCTCATAAAGTGTTTAAAGCCTTGGTCACTATAATTCCTAAAGAAACTGGTAGTTTTACCTGAACCACTTCATCAAAAATTGGTGACAGGAAGGGTTCAGGCCATAGTGATCACTTAACCTGTGTTTTTGAAGGGCAAATGTTCTATACTATGACTCAGACCCATATCAGCATGTACCTGAATATGAGTCATGTCCACATAATGACTTTATTGACTCACTGACATGTTTTGGCCTGTCTCTGAAAAATACAAAATATTGATCTAACTGTGGTAATGTCCTAAGTCATTTTGCCATTTTAGGATCCAATTACACTACCTGGCTAACAGCATATATCCACAGACTAAGACTGGTTAAGAGCCCTATTGCTGTTTTGAGAAGATACCTGCACAACTTCCTCAGTCAAGTAGGCTGGGATGGATATTATAAAACTAGCTAGATCCCCCCTGAAGCCTCCACTATTGTGAATAATACATAATATGGGGGGCCATAAAAATAACTCTTGTTTTGAAATACAAAGTACATGTTCATGTTTTAATATCATATAGGGCAAAAATAGAGGGAAATAAAATATTGCACAAAATGTTCATCAAATGTACATCTGAAAATAAAGATGTTTCAACTGAATGAATGGATCCAAGACCTTCACGGGATATGTTCAAATACCCACATGTGCATACCACCTTCATCTAACTGGAAATTAACAATCAAATAGTCTGCAGTACAGGACAACTTTATCACCTACAGATTATTACCAATACTTTTTCACAATCTATTAAGAGTGGTACCATAATAATAATAATAATAATCTATTAGGGACCACTCTGTACTCTTACAGAACATGATAAAACATGCATAAATGTCTTTAAGGAAACAAGTTGCTTGGATACATGGATTAATACAATGTGAACCATATTGTTTGGAGATTCCATTGATTCTTGACCAGGCACTTACAAAATACCCTGTGCTTATAAGTCTGTCAAGGTGAATGAAAATTACATTGAACCAGGACACAGCAAATGCTCCAACATGGAGAGGTTCAATATTACTTTTCACCATGATGGATACTATGATTGTTAAGGGGGCTATCATTTTTTATCTGAACACTTGTAACAAAACCTTAGTGACAAGTAGGATTTGGGATACCATAACCATTTATCTATTTATAGGAAAGTCAGAGTCCTTGTGCTAGAATTTTGACCTACATCATCATTAACCTGGATACCATCAATGTTCCATTTGATAACCACATTTGGATCAATAGGATGTCTGACCTATGTCAAGCAAACACATCTGGGTAATCTTATGTGATACATGTGGTTCCCAGGGTTATTGTGTCATTTCACTGTCTAGCTATATTACTTGGAAATTTGCAGAAGCCCAAGAACATGTCCTTGTAAGGGATACCTTCTTCTCAGAAAAGAATATCAGCAAATATTCTCCTATACCTATCTCCATGATAGACTCCCTGAAAACTACTTGGATCATTTATTATGCCTCTAAGATTAGGTGGCTCAATAGGTCTTTCATGCTAGCAAGGATGCAATAATGTTAGGATTAGTTATGTTTTTATGGACATACGCTGTTTTTAAACCACATCATGTGAAATATAAGAGAATATGTGACAGTGCAGATGTGAATCTGAAAATAAAGTCTTAATGATTGAGTGTAGCATTTCTGAATACAGTATACTACTTGAAACCTTACAAAAGACATGCAAAAACAAAACACAACAGAACATGGCAGTATACTGTGAGGCCCAACATCCACATCTAGCTGGGCATTTAAATTCAGAGGATCTGCACTGTCAATATATACAGTTTGCCATTTATCTAGTAAATATCAAGGCTCTGAATGCAATACTTTAAGGGTCACTGTGTTCTAATGAAGGAATAAAACATACAAAAATGTGTTTTGAATATTGCTTGCTCTACAAGGACACCTGCCTCCTTCTTTTGCACATGACCTTAACTAAGGGACACTTAAATTCTACCTAGATTCACAGATCACTTCAGAGTTAACAGGGCCATTCCTGTTTCTAGACTGAAAACATGAAAAATTCTTAGTCATCCTCATGTATTGGCAGGTTAATAACAATGACAATGAGCCAGTATACCATAAAAAGTTCTCAAAGGCATATTCAACAAAATTACTAAAGGAGTTCATTGTTTCATATCAGTACATGGAATAAAAGTATGTTCATAACAGAGATTAGAAACATATTCATCTTTTGTATTGAAGATGAAGGTACAACATCTTGGGCTGTCATTTAGGCTCATAACAATGCTTAACTATAGGAAAACAAATTTGTCCTTGAAGATCTCTGTGAGTCACTGTGAGGATATAATCTGCATTTGGAAAGCATGTAAGCAAAATCAATATGGTCCATATCTCATTTTACCTGTATATTTGAGAGTTCCTGATGTCAATATATCAAATTCAGGATTTATTTACACAACCTGTGTAATTGCAGTGGATCAGAGACATGGGCTTGTAAGACAGCTTTCAACCTCTTGAGAGGAAACTTGTAAAAAATTTACTGTGAGGACCACAATGAAAATTACATGGAATCCTTTACATATATATGTGTGTATATATATATATATACAAGTAAGTGCATTGATTTCATATTGTCTCTCAGCAAGCATACAATAACTTGTGATGAATTTCAGAAATATTAGAGAGCTATTAGGAAATGAAATACATGAAAGGAGAAAACATTGGGGAAAAAGAAGAGTCTCCTAATGATTTATTAGATATATGTGAGAAAGAGAAAATTAGTTATTGAATGAATGTAGCCTTACCTTATAACTTTACACTAATAAAGAAATAACAGACAGTCTTCAAAGAAACCTGGTCATACCATGTTAGGCACACACTCCTCACCTACCTGGATATTGAAGATGAGGTGGTCTGCGCTGTGTTATGATCAGGTTATCACTCACCTGTTTATTAGCTAAATTCTGTCAAGAATATTTTCTGAGTTTTTTGCCGGGCACCAGTGGCTCATGCTTGTAATCCTACCTACTCAGGAAGCAGAGATCAGGAGGATTGTGGTTCAAAAGTTCATGAAACCCTATCTTGAAACAACCCATTACAAAAAAGGACTGGTGGAGTGGCTCGACATGTAGGCCTTGAGTTCAAGCAAAACAAAGAAAAGAGAAAAGAATATTTTCTGGGCTTTGATTTCTCTTATAGAAAACCTGTAAATATACATGCACAAATGTATCATAGGATACAATTGCTCTTCTAGGACATCTGTACAGTGAGGACCACAAAATCATTGTTTAGGGACAATGGAGCTCTACCTGGAGGCTTAGATTAATCTAAGATTGATGATGTCAGTCGGAGAGGCCAATATTGCTTGTCCAGATACCTGAAAAAAACCTGTGCTTATTTCAGGTCTGACAGGACCACCGCAATGACAGGAAAGCACAATATAATATTCCTTCAACATTCATGGGTTCAACATAAAACCTGCTGCAGCATAAGATGTTTAAACCCTCAGAACTACAATTACTAAGGAAACTCTCAGCTTTTACCTGAGCCACTATACCCAAAACATGGTGACAAGAAGGGTTATGGTACAACCATCAATTAACTTTATTTTTGATGGGCATGAGCTCTGTGGTATGGCTTAGCTCCATGCTAAATGTACCTGAATACTGGCTGTGTTCAACTTGAGGACTGTATTGGCTTACTGTCATGTTTTGGCCTCTATCTGAAAGAGACATCACTGCAGACTGATTTGGTACATTCTGAATACTATCTATGTTCATGACAATAGCCTAGATCATTGTATTATTTTAGGATTCGGTGATACCACTTGAATAATTGCACATGTTCCTGCACAAATAATTTTAAGAGGCCTATTACACTCTGGAAAATATGTCTACAGATATTCCTTGATCAAGATGGCAGGGTTGCATGCTATAAAAATTACCTAGATCCCTGCCTATGCCTCTACAACTATAAGCACTTAATGCACAGTATCTGTCTGTGAGGACACAATAAAATCTAACTCTTGATTAGGAATGTGAGGAAAATATTCATGTTTTCACCACATATGTGCCAAATTGGGAGAAATATAAGAATGCACAAAACATTTATCAAATGTACATCTGAAAGTGAAGAGGTTTCACCTGAAGGAATGTGGCACCTTCTGATACCTGTACATAGGGCAAGACTGACACAAGATCCTCGTGAAGAAATGTAGCAATATCCAGATATTCCCACTGGGTTTAAACTCATGGATATTGTATATCAGATGGCTTGCATTCACTTGGATCACATTATCACCTACCTAATTATTAGCAAAGCTCATAGAACAAGCTTTTAGGGCCAACTCTGTTCTTTTTTAGAATGCCTGTATGAAAACATGCACAGATGTGTTTCAGTATACAATTTGCTTTACCAGGGCATCTACCTGTTACCATGAATACCACCATTATTTACATACTTTTCTACACTATTGGGATGCATGGGTTAATTCAAGTTTAATTATGTGGTCTGTAGTTCCCATCCACTCTTGGCTATGTGCCTGCCAAATATTCTATGCTTACTAGAAGGCTTAATGTCAACAAAAATGGTGATCTACAACCACCATTCATGTTGAGGGATCCATCAAGCCTACCTAGATACTTAGATTATTTCAGTGTGAGCTATATTGTCCAGAAAGCCCATCCTTTTATGTAGATTCCTACAAGATATGTTGTCTATGTTCCAGGACACTTTTCCCTTCTATTGACTGTGATGAGTAAACTCTTAAACTCTGACACTTAAACTCTACCAAGACTCATAGACTACTTCAGATTTAATAGAATTTAAGGAATATTCATCCTTTCTAGACTAAAAGCATGGAAAACTATTAATCTTCCTTCTGTATTGTAAAGTCAACAATGACAATGAATTAGTATACCATAAATCCCTAAATATTCCCATGTTCAGTGTGACACTTCTTGCCATAGAAAAGCTACAAAGGCATATTCACTATAACTGCTAAGGGTGCCAAGATTTCTTATCTTGGCACATGCAACAAAAGAAAAGAGGTTTTTTTTGATACATGTTGTATTTAACCTGTACCTTTTATAATAGTCAAAGTCATTGTATTATTTCAGAACTTATTTACACTACCTGGATATTTGCAGAGGGACACAGATTGTAGAAGAACTCTCATTCTCTTGACAGGACACTTATAAAAATTCCACTGTCAATATCAATGTGATGGACACAATGAAAATCACACAGAACCTGTCTTCTGTCTTTATGAATAGAAGTATTCAATTCACATTGTCTTTCAGCAAACAGGCAATAAAATGTGATGTTTCCTAAAAATATTAGGGAGCAATTGGGATAGTAAAGCATGCACAGTAAAAAGTTGGGGTTTTAGAAGAGACACCTAATGGTTTATTATATATATTTGAATAAGGTATCTCTTTAGTGAATGTGACACCACCTCATACCTATATACTAGCCAAGACAGGCAACATGAGAAAAATCATGGTTACACCAGGTTAGTCATATTACTTGCCTACCTGGATGTTTAAAATAATGTAGTCTCCACTATGATATCTTGATATTATCACTCACCTAGTTATTAGCTGGCTTCTGTCAAGATTGTGTTCTAGGTTTTGATTTCTTTTGTAGAAAAATTGAAAAAACACAAGTACAAATATATCATAAAATACAATTGGTTTTCAAGGACACCTGCATAATGAAATCCAAAAAATCATGATTCAGGAACACAAGAGCTCTACCTATATACTTGAATTCATTTGATATTGATGGTATCCGAAGGAGAGGCTATTGTTCCTGCAAGAACACCTTCAAAAATCCTGTGCTTATATCACTGTGCTGATAAACCCACAACAATGATGAGGAAGCATGATATAATAATTCCCTCAGCATTCATGGAGCCAACCTAATTTTTGTCACCACATGAAAAGTCTAAATCCTTCAAGACTACTATTCCTATGGACACTGTCAGATTCACCATAGCCAGATTCACTATAGCCACTACAACCAAAACATGGTGACAGGAAGAATTAGGGTTGGAAGTGTTTTTGATGAGGAGATGTGATGTGCTATAACTTAGTCACACACCAGTCATTATACCTCTTAAACTAGGTATCCCATACATATTACCTCTTAGCAAGGATATAATAATATGAGCATTAGCAGTATTGTTATGGATACAGGTGTTTTTTAACCACATTCTGTGAAAATGAGGGGGAATTGTCATGATGCCAAAAACATTCCTCAGATGCACATCAGAGAATAAGAAGGTGGCATCCTCTCAATCCTGTACACTACATGAGACCTCACTAGAGTATGCAAAAAAATAATAACATAGCAACACCTCAAGAAGCCCAACTCCCTCATGTACCTGGATATTTAACATCAGATGGTCAATATTGTGATATGTGCAGTTTGCCACTTAAGTAAGTATCAAGGGTCTGTCATCAATCCCTTTAGCATTCTTGTGAAGTGAATTTGAAAAGAGAAAATACACAAAACTACATTTCAGGATATAGCTTGCTCTATGAAGGCACATACCTCCTTCATTGTCTGAGAGTATTATTAAGGGACCTCAAAACTCCACCTTGACTCATGAATCACTTCAGACTTAACAGAATTTCAAGAGAGTTTATCCTTTCTAGACCAGAAACATGGAAAATTCTTAATCTTCTTCCTGTGTTGGTAGGTCAACAATGATGACAAACTAATACAACATAAATCACTTAGTGTACACAGGTTCGGCATAAATGATCTTGTCACAGAAAAACTATAAACACATATACACGAGAAATGCTAAAGATTCCATGGCTTTCTATGTATTTACCTATGTAAAAGGGAGTAACATGTCCTATACTTTGACTTAGGCTCATTTCAGTACCTATCTATGTAGGTGAAATTTTACTCTTGAAAATGTCTGAGTCACTAGAAATATATCCTGGAAAATGCATTTGCTATTTGTTTCATTCTATCTATATATATGAACATTTCTGAAGTCATTTTATCACTTTGGAATTCATCTACACTACCTACATACTGGTAAAGGTCCATGTACATAGCCTCATAACTGAATTCATACTATCTTGAGAGGATACTTCATGAATTCCATAGTTACTGTCAAAGTGATAGACACAACAAATATTGCCTGGATGTCTGTTTATGCTTCTATTCTTGTGAGAAAAGATACACAGTATTTTGCATGGACACTGAAAAAAATCAAACTCTTAACAAATATATGGGGGAAATATTCATGTTTTCACCACATATATGGCAGATATGGGGAAATACAGGACTGCAAAAAGGAGTCATCAAATGTGCATCTGAAAATTCCACTGTCAATGTCAAATTAATGGAAACTTACATGGATCTCTCCTTATGTCTCTACCATGACAAGCTTTAGTGTCACATTGTCACCAAGTAAACAATAACATTTGATCCTTGCTAATAATATTAGGTAACTGTTATGGTTGGAGAAGCATGCATATAAAAATGCTGGGAATTCAAGGGAAAGGGACACAGATTCAGATCTCACAGGAAGAGTAGTGTGTGAGAAAAAAAATGCTGGGAAAAATTAGTGCCTCTTGATGATTTGTTACATATATCCGAAATTATGAAGATTTCTAATGACTGAATTGGCATCTATATTAGCCCATTCAGTAAGAGGATAGCTGCATGAAAACTTGGTAATACCAATTTAGGTACCTCACTCACTTCCCTGGATATTGAACCTCAGATGGGCTGAACTGTAGTATTGTCAGTGGAGTGGGGTTATGAGGATTTTTCGATAAGAGTTAAGCCTTAACCTCTTCTTGCCCATTGGTTTTGTTGTATTTGAATGTATCAAACAAAAGAATTTTAAGAGTATTTATGAGTACAAATGTGACAAAGACTTCATTAGGTGAGGATGCAAAGCAGTGAGGCATAGGGAACCAGTAAAACATACTCCAGTGGAATGAATTTAAGATGTTACAGACTCAAGTTGTTGTTCTTCCAACAAGGCTCTTTATATGATCTAAGGTAGGTTAGGAGTTTACCTTAAACCTTTTTTGGGGTTGTGGTTTTGTGTTAGGCACCTGGTAATTTTTAAATATTTTGTTGTTGTAATGTGTTGATACTACTTTCCAAAGATGAAGGCATTATGTCTGGAGAGATTTTAACAATCAAATGGTCTGATGATATGGCTGTCTATATTTTGTAACTTTTATGTTACAAAATATGTTATGTTTGCTCAAAAAGATTGCTATTGCAGGCATTCTTCATTTCTGAGGGCATGTCCCTCATCAGGGACAATGTCAGAGAAACATTAGTGGAACTGTTGGTTTTTAAAAAGAATATATATTACAATTTAATGAGAGGTGTGTATATAACCAGTTTTGCATATTTATTTTTATCGCTATTTAAAATTGAGACTTTTTCTATAAATATTGGGGCTTCTGTTGTAATTTAACTATTTTAAACTTTTTAAAAATTATATTATACTGGTTCAAATCCCAAAGGGACAAATTATTAGTTTTTAAGTGGAGTTTGAGGTCTTATTGTCTCTTTTTTATAATTTGTGATCAATATTTAGTCTTGAGTGACTAATTAAGGATATTTTTAAAGGTGTTCGTCCTTTTGTTTAGTTAGGGCTGATTTTAGTATATTTTTAAATTTTTTTGTCAGTTGGCCTAGAATCAGAGTACGATTTTTATTTTTTCAGTTTGCAAATTTTAAAATATTTTTTCTAATTAATTGTCTATGTATTGACTGTTTTATGTTTTCAACTGAGCAGATAATTATGTAACTTTTTAAGTTGAAATTAGTACTTTTAAACTGATCACTTTAATGTGGATCAGTCTAGGGAACCGTAACTCTTTTTATGTGTTTGACTCTGGCTTGAATATCATCAGCATCAGAGTCATTGTCCAAAGTTTGTGTTTCTAAGGAGTATACTCAACTTAAAATGTGATTTGTAACCTGTCTAAGTTAGATTAAAAGTAGTAGTTACAGCTTTTAATTTATTTATAATTTTTTAGTGTCTTTGGAGAGTCATTTGGGCCCAGGTTTATATTGAGACACGTGTTACACAAGATGTAACATGTAATTATATTGTTATTTGTAGGTGCTTTTTTTAGGAGACATATTTTATTTGGTTTTGGTGGTATGAAGCTATACTGTGAGTTGTTTTAGTAGGGAATAACTTTATTAAAGAAGGATAACTGAACTGAGGCTGATAAGCTGGAGGTGAGATAGGGAATGGTATGGAAATTAGAAACTAGAGGTCTCATGGCCAGTATGGGAGAAGTGGTCAGAGATGTTAGAGTAATAGAGATGGTTGAAAAAGTGGTAATAGTTGGTATGTGTGTAGGTTAGTTTTGCTTGTTTTTGTAGTTGTAGGTGATATAGGTGATAGAGGAGGTCTTTTCAGGGTTCTTGTTCTTTTGCTTTTATTTATTTGTTTTATATAATTTTTTTTGCTATAACAGGTATTGAACTTGGGGCCTTGCACATGGTAGGCAACTATTCTACCACTTGGGCCATGTCAACATTCTTTTTGTTTTTAATTTTGTTTTTGAGTTTGAGTCTCTCTAACGTTGCATGGGTTTCCTCAAATTTGTGGTCCTGTTATCTCTACTTCTTGAGTAATTGGGATCCCAGCTGGGCAACCACCAGGCCAGGCTTTAATGGCTCTCAAAAAATCAGTTCTTATGGATTTCAAAATACAGATGTTATAGTATAATGAATTTTACATTTTTGTATTTTTAAGATCTGTGTATAATGTCTAAAAAGGTATTTACATGTGATTTAGGCCATTTTTAGATGAGATAAATGGGGATTAACCTGGCAACAATAACAGAAATTTTTAAAACATAGTAATTATAATTGTAATTCCTATTTAGTTTGGACCTTATATGATTTTGTTTTTCATGTAGTAAATGAGAGGAGCTTTTTTAAATGAATGAAAATAGGCTGAATTGTTACTGTTCTGTTAGGTGTTTTTGTGTTTTAGACCTAAGGATTTATTTTGATAAGATCTTTGGGGATGTTATATGTTTTTTCTTTGGGTGGCTTAATTGGCTCTAATAAATTACATAGAATGCCCAATATTTACATGTACTGTGTTCCTTAAACTAGTCAAAATATTTTTGTTTGATAATGGAGTTAGCCATTTGGTTAAAAAGTGTTTTATGAGAAATAAAAAATTTGATGTTTAAGATTTTCTTAAAACACATTTTTGGCATAGTTCTTTTTATAAAGGTGTATAAAGAGTTTGGTTTAGACAGAATAATATGTTCCAATAATTAAATGTAATTTATCATGTTTTATTACATTGAGAAATACTCGAGTTGTTTTTAAAAAATAAGATACTGAAAGTTGATTTTTAGGGCTCAATGGAGAAAAGCCTTGGGAATCTTCAGTCTAAGTTTTGCCATCTCAGAGGCAAAAGTTTCTGCCTCTGGTGAAAGGGAATTTTTTATTGTCTTATTTCATGGCAGAAGGAATAATCAATTGGTTTATGTGCCCCCTCTGGTGCAATTAAATTTTTATTATGCTACCTTTATGTATTTATAAGATTTTGGAAGTTTTCAGTTAAATTCTTTTGTGAAGTTTATTTTGGGTCTTTTCTTGAGAAAATTATTCTTTGTAGAAAATTGTGTTTTATCACTATATTTAAAACTTGAACTTGCTTATTTGAAATTATTAGGGTTTGGTATTATGTCTATAATTTACTATTTTCAGCATTTCTTGTTTTATATTATGTTTCGTTTGTTTAAAATGGTAAAGGGCAAATTGTTAATGTTTTAAGTGGAGTTTCAGAACCCATTGTCTCCTTTTTTGTACTTCATGATCAGTGTTTGTTGACCAACAAATGAATTATTTGCAAAAGTATTGTTTGTTTGAATCAGAGTTGATTTTTTTATTTTTATGATCATTCTAACTTAGCCTAAGAATACAGTAGGATTTTTTATTTTTGTGTGCACAACTTTAAAAAAATTTTAAATTAATGGTCCTAGGTTTATTGTTTCATGTTTTTAACTAGACAGCTGATCATATTTTAGAGTACATTTTATTTATGAGAATATGTAATAATTGTACAAAGAAGTCTTATTGTGATATTCCTATATGTGTATAGAATGTACTTTGGTCAAATTCACTCCATTACTCTCTCTTATACTCCCTGTCCCCTGTTTAAAGCAATTTTAAAGGATTTCAACTTTCTATTTTCTTACAGATTATAGAAATTTTGAAGTTTAAAATAGTTGATAAGTTTAATTGGAGTTAGTATTGAGAACCTTGTACCCACGCACAGGAAATCAATGTGAGTCAATGCCCTGTATAGCTATCCTTATCTCAACCAGCAAAAACCCTTGTTCCTCCCTATTATTGCTTATACTCTCTCTACAACAAAATTAGAAATAAGGGCAAAATAGTTTCTGCTGGGTATTGAGGGGGTGGGGGGGAGAGGGAGTGGGCGGAGTGGGTGGTAAGGGAGGGGGTGGGGGCAGGGGGGAGAAATGACCCAAGCCTTGTATGCACATATGAATAATAAAATAAATAAATAAATAAATAAAAATAAAACTAAAAAAAAAATAAATTGAGAACTTTGTCTTTGTTGGTAGTTTGGCTCTTGACCAGAATATCATCAACATAAGCCTGAGTCATTGTTGAAATTTTGTGTTTGTTTTTAGGTTTATAGTCAACTAAAAATATGATGCATAAGTGCATCTAGGTTAGTTTCAAAGCATTAAGTATAGTGTTTTGAATTAATTTTGATTTATTTTTGTATATTTGGATAATTATTTTTGGATGGGGGAAACTGGGATTTGTACTCCAGGCCTGACACTTCTTAAGCAAGCACTGTATCACTCGAAGTATGTCCAAAACACTTTTTACTTTGATACATTATTTTTCATATATGGTCTTGCTTCTTGCCTGGGCCAGCCTGATACCTAAATCCTCTTTCAAATGCCAACAAATAGCTGGGATTACACTCATACCATACCTGCCTTATTTTTGGAGATAAGGTCTCTTAGCTTTCTGGCAGGGTTGGCCTTGAACCATGCCACCTTAGTGGGCCCTCTTTAGAGAGCAATTTCAATCTGTCTTTATATTGAGATTTATCTGTTACAGAGGAAGGAACATATATTTGAACTGTTTTCTATTTATTTTTGTTATTTCTTAGGGGAAACATTCAATTCGTTTTTTGATGGTATGAAGGTTTTTGTAGGTTGTTTTAGTAGGGCTTACCTTTGTGATGGAAGGGTGAAGGAATTCATGCTATAAGGTCAAAGGTGAGATGGGAGACTTAAGGAGGATTCCCTAGGATTGATTGTCTTTGGAGACCTTGGAATAGGAGAGGTTTTTTGTTTGTTTGTTTCTGTAGTTACAAGGGTTCCTGTGGTAGAGAATCTCTTTGGGGGACACTTTTTTGTGATATTAACATAAAATTTTCTGCCACATAAATTATTTAAATCCTTGCTCACTACAATTTCTAAAAGCGCTGTCAGTTTTGACCTAGACCACTACACCAAAACATGTTGACAGGAAGGGTTTGAGTAACAATCATCATATACTTGTGTATTTGATGAGTAGAAGTTCTGTGCTGTGACATAGGCCCATACCACCCTTTATGTCTCTAAAATTAGGTGTCTCCATTCACTTATTCTGTTAGCAAAGATACATTAATATGAGGATTGGTAGGGTTATTATAGACAAATGTGTTTTTTTTTTATTTCACCACCTCATGTGAAATATGGGGGAAATGTGATAGTGCCCAAAACATTCCTCAGATGTTCATCTGAGAATAGGAAGGTCTTAATGAAGGAACGACTGAGTATGGCATTTCACCAATCTGTAAACTCCCTGGGGACTTTATAAGAATATGCCTAAAAAAACCCCATAGCAATACTGGAGGCTCAACCTCCTCACCAACCTGGGTATTTAACATCAGATGGTCTGAACTGTTGTATTGCAGTTTGTTACTCATCTAGTAAGTAGCAAGGTTCTATAAATCCTTAAAGGATTGCTGCGCTCTTGTGAAAGGAATATGAAGATAGAAAACATACATGTTAGGTCCTAGTAGTGTAACCAGTGCACTGAGTATGAAAGATTTCATAAAGACTGTAGATAAACTAAACAAAAGTTTTATTTACTTTCCAAAGGAGGAAAGGGCAAGATGCCATAAATGGCATCTGCTTCATAGGAGAATTAATGTGAAGTTTGAAGGGATTTTTTTAAAGTGAGGTTGTAGGAATGTGTGTGTGAGAGTAGAATGGAGGATCCTTTGACAGATGGCAGGATGTGTATCAGCAGGTTGACCAAATTAAAGTTTGACCAGAGATGTCTTCTAGGTGTTGTTGTTTTTCAGAATAAAACACAGAAGTTTATAGCTGGATCTGGTCTGAAAAAGATAAACAAGTTTAAGCAGGAGTCTACACAAACTGAAGTTTAGCTACAGAATGGAGTTACTTAGGCCCATTTATTAGCTTTACAATACAAAGCTGTGTTTCAGATATAGTTTGCTCTATAAGGACTTTTATCCCCCCTGCCCTTTCCTTCCCTATGACCATTATTATGAGACATTTCTACTTTACCTGGATTCGTGAATTACTTGAGTTAACAGATTTCAGGAGCATTCATCCTTCTGGCCTAGAAGCAAGAAGATATGCAATGAGTGACTGTGGCATTACCTCATATCTATACGCTAAGCAAGATGGTACCAGGCAACCAGAAAAAAACATGGTGATACCAGGTCATACATATAAACTCTCCTCACCCACCTGCATATTGAAGGTGAGCTGATCTGCACTGTGATATCAATGGTTTACTACTCCCTTGGAAATTAGCAAGCTTCTGTCAAGAACTTTTTCTGCAGTTTTGACTGGTCTTGTATTAAACCTGAAAATTTTGTAAACTTGTCTCAAGATACAATTGCACTTCAAGGACACCTGCCCAGTGAAGTCCACAAAATCATTGTTAAGGGACAGTTGAACTCTACCTGGATCCTTGGATCAATTTGAGATTGATCATATCAGCAGGAGAGGATAGCATTGCTGTTTTGGAGATGTGAAAAAAAACCCGTGCTTAATTTTGGGCTGACAGAACCATAGCAATGATAAGAAGCACCATATAATCATTCCCTCAGTATCCATGGGTTTGAAATAAGTTTTATGCCACTTTAAATGTTAAAACCCTCAGGAACTACAATTATTAAGACATTGTCAGTTTTTATCAGAACCACTATAATCAAAAAATGGTGATGAAAAGGATTAGTCACTATCATAATTACCTGTATGTTTGATGGGTAGGATTTACCACTCCATGAGAAGAAGAGTAGGAAAGGTAATAGCGCCCAAAACTTTTCTCAGGTGGGTATCTGGAAATTGGAAGGTCTTAATAATTGATTTTGGCATTCTCTCAAACTTGTACACAATGAAAACATTATTAAAATATGGAAAAAATAACATGGCAACAGTGAGAGAGGTACAATCTACTCACTTATCTGGATATTTAATATCAGATGGTCTGCACAGTCATATGTGCAGTTCTTCACTTATGTAGTAATCAGCAAGGTTCTGTCAACACTTCCTTAAAGTTTGCTGTGCTCTTGTGAAGGGGATGTGAAATAAGAAAGCATGTTTCAAGATACATCCTGCTCTACCAAGACACTTGCCCCCTTCCTTGCCTGTGACCATTATTACAGGACATTTCAACTCTATCTGTTTTCATGAATTACTTCTAACTTGATAGAATTTCAGAAGTGCCCAAAATTGCTATACTAGAAATGTGTAAAATTATTAATCTTCCTCCTGTGTTGGGAGCCCAGCAACAATGACCATAAGCCAGTATACCATAAATCCCTCAAAGTACACATGTTCAACATAAATTTTCTTGCCAATGTATTGTTCAACTACACAAGAATTTCTATGGACTTCGTGGTTTCTTACCTTAGTACCTGGAATAAAACTACATCAAAAAGAGTAATTGGGAATACCCTCATCACTTATGTATATAAATAAATATAAGACGCCCTGTGTTATGATTTAGGATCACCTGAGCACTTATCTATGTAGGAGAAATTTTACTCTTGAAGATCACTGTGAATCACTGTGGGTCATGACCTGTCTTGGAGAAACATATCCTGGAAAATATCTTGGTTACTTGGCTTATTCAACCTGTACATATGAAAATCCCTGAAGTCATTGTATCACTTTAGGATTCATCTACACTATCTGGATACTTGCAGAGGTCCATGAACAGGCCTCTGTACAGGAATACTCATGTATCTTGAGAGGATACCTGTAAGAATTCCATACCCAGTATCAAAGTGATGGATGCAATGAGTATTACCTAAATGTCTTCCTATCCCTCTATCCTTGTGAGAAGTAAAGGTAAATTTTACTTGTGAGAAGTAAATATTATTTGCCTGCAAGGACACACAAAAACCAAACCCTTGACAGAAATGTAGGTGGGATACTCATTTTTTCTCCACATACATTTCAAACATGGGGAAATACAGGAATGCACCAAGCATTCAATTGTGCATCTGAAGATAGTATTTTCTCTGTAACTATAAGCTTTAATGTCATATTGTCAGTAAGAATGCAAGATTTTGCCTTATCTAGGAATCTGAATTAGCTATTATGGTTTGAAAAGAACACATGCAAAAATATTGGCAAATATTTGTCTCCTAATGATTTATTACACATATCTGAAATTATAAAGACCTCTAATGACTGAAAGTGGCATCATCTCCTTTCTCTAAACTAGTCAAGTTGTTAAGAGAATAGTTGCATGAAAACTTGGGAATACCAGTTTAGGCACCACTTGACCTACCTGGATATAACATTAGATGAGTTGCATTGTAGTATTGTCAGTGGGGTAGAATTAAGAAAGTTTTCATTTTCTTCAATGTGCCAGACAAAAGAATTTTAAGAGTATTTAAAAGTGTGGCAAAGATTCTACAAGGTAAGGAAGTATGCAGTGACGTGTAAGGAAACAGATAAGTGCATACCAAGTGGAGTGGGTTTGGGATATTAAGGCACAGGTATTAGTTTTTGCACAAGATTACAAAGATTCATTACATGCAGTAACATAGGTTAAGGAGTTTAGCTTAAACCTGTTTTGAGGGTTGCGTTTTGTATTATGTCACTTGCAAATTTTGATCATTTTCTCTTTGAAGTTTCTGAAGTTACTATCCAAGCATGAAGGCTGTGCTTAGGCTGTGTTTGTGACATGGCTTCCTATATTTTGAAACATTTATTGGCTTATTTTTGCTCAAAAGGATTGCTGCACAGGTATTCTTCATTCTTGAGGCACATTACTCAACAAGAACAATGACTGAGAGATTTTAGAGGAACTGTTTTTTTGTTGTTACTGGTGGTTTGTTGCTGTTTAGAATACATTATAACAGTGGGAGGTGTGACGGCAACAAAGCATCTAATGACTTTGTAAAGATTCTGAGTTGTTATTGCTCTGTTTTTGAAGTTTAGACCTGAGGGGTTTTTTTTTTGTGTGTGTGGTGGGACTGGTAAGGATGTTTTCTGATAAGGTCTCTTTGGGAATATCATGATTTTTTTTATGTTGGGGGCTCATTAGAATCTCAGGAATGATAAGATAGTTGATATTTAGATGGATCATGGCCCTTAAAATAGTTAAAATATTTGTATCTAATAATAGAGTGGGCTGCTTGGTTTTCTTTTTATTGTTGTGGGGTTTTATTGTGTGGGTAGGGTTACATTGTGACATTTACAGAAGTTCTTACAACATATCAAATATATCATTCTTGAATTCACCTTCTCCACTATTCTCCTTTACCTCACTCCCCCCATTCCTGGAATAGTCCCAATGGGTAACATTTTTCCATTTACATACATGTGTCCACAGTATTTGCACTTTGTTAAAAGAAAAATTTTAGTGAGATATTTAAATTTTATACCTGCATGTTAAGAAAGGAGTAAATCTTTTTATCATTGAGGTTTTGTTGTACACTGTTTTTGCATAAAAAGATCTTGGAATTCAGTTAAGGCAGAACTAATACTTAATACTTAATCAATACTTAAAGTTTTTCATGATTTTTATTATATTGATAAATAACTAAATTTTAAATAAGATATTGATATAAGAGTATTTGGGGCCGTATGGAGGAAAGACTTGGGCATTTTTAGCCTTTAAATGCTGCCATTTCAGAGGTGGATTATCCATCTCTCCAGAGAGAGGGATTTTTTTTTTGCATAGCAGTGTACCTTTGGTTTATATAATTCTATTGATGCAATTATACTATTACTATGTCAGCTTTTTATATTTATAATAATTGGGGGTTATGGGTCAACTAGCTTTTGGAGTATTGAGGGGATTTTTGTAGCTGGGACTTACCAATTATAGGGTATAATTTTTATTGAGATTTTTATTTTAATAATCAGTTGAGTTCAAATTGTGGATTTTTAAAATTAGCCTGCATTAATAGTATAAGTGGGTTTCATTGTGGCAATTTCATAATTGTATACAGTATACTATAAATAAGTTTACTCCTCTACTAAATACCCTTAAATCTCTCTCTCTCCAACCCCTATTTTTCCAAACACTATTTGTTGGGTTCCACTTTGCTATCATATATACATGTAACCTACTTCAAGGCTTTCCCCCGACCAGTACCTTCTCCTTTCCTTCTCTACCCTCCCACTGTTGCCTACAGACAGTCTCTCTTTTACTGTCATGTCCTATTATTATTATTGTTATTATTATTATTATTATTATCACAATTCTCATTGAAGTCTAGATGCCTTTTATAAACAAAAACATGCGACTTGGCTTTTTGAGCTTAACTTAATCTCACTCAACCTTATAATCCCTAATTCCATCCATTTTCCTGCAAGTAACCTAATTTCATTCCTCATTATATGTGAATACTATTCAATTGAGTAAATATACCATATTTTCTTCATCCATTCATTGGCTGTTGGGCACCTAGGCCAATTCCACAGCTTGGCTATTGTGAATAGTGCTGTGATAAACATGAATGTGCAGGTGTCCTTCTTGTATGTTGGTTTACACTCTTTTTCATCTATGCCTAAAAATGATATAGCAGTTTCATTAGGTAGCACTACTTTTAGTGTTTTTCCTTGGTTGGTTGTTTATTGATGAGCCTCCATAGTGATTTCCATAGCTGTGACACTTGTTTACATTTCCAATAACAGTGTTTGAAGGTTTCCTTTTTTACCACATCCTTATCAACACATTTTTGTTGTTTGTTTTCTAGATGATAATCATTTTGACTGGGGTGAGAAACAATCTCAGTTTAATAGTGATACACATCTTTATGACTTAACTGTTGACATTTTTCCATGTATTTATTAGCCATCAATAATTTTTCTGAGACCTGATGATTCATGTGCCCTTTCATTAATTACATTGTTTGTTCTTTTGGCATTTAATTTTTTGAGTTCTTATATCTTCTGAATATTAATCCTTTATCTATTGAGTAGCTGCTAAAGATTTTCTCCCAATCTGTAGGTTGTCTCTTGACTCTGGTAATTATTTTCTTTGATGGGTAAAAGCTTTTTCATTTGATGCAATCCATCCCCTTTGTCAATTCTTGTTCTCATTGCCTGGGCAATTGGAGTCCTGTTCAAAAAATAATTGCTTATACTTATATCTTCCAATGTTTTCCCTATGCTTTCCTATTGTAGTTTTAATGTTGGTTGAGTGGTTCATGTGTTCAGAGTGTCTGCCTGACAAGCCTGAGGCTCTGATATCAACCTCAAATACTGGTGTGGGGGGGAAAGGATCCTGAAGCAGTTTCAACATTTGAAACTGAAATTAATATCTTTAATCCACTTTGAATTCATTTTTGTAGAGGATGAGAGTTAATGGATGTGATTCATTCTTCTATGTATATATATTCAGTTTTGAGGGAGGTTATTTTTATCTATCTTTAAAATCGGGACCATTTATTTGTTAATATTAGAGTTTCTTCTTTCTTATAAATTTCTTGTTTTAACCTTGCCTTTTTTATAAATTATATTTTGGTTGTTCAAAACCCAATTGGCAAATTATTAATTTTGAATTTGAGTTTCAGGTCTCATTGCATCTTTTTATAATTTTTGATCAAGAATTTATATTGACTGACTAATGAAGAATATTATTAAAGGCTTTTGTACTTTGTTGAGTTATGGTCAATGTTAATGTATTTTTTAAGCTTTTGCCAGTTGGCCTAGGATCAGAATAAGATTTTTATTTTTTAAAAATATTTTTATAATTAATTGTCTTATGTATTCATTATTTTCTGTTTTTATTTGGATAGGTGATTATATAACTTCTTAAGTTGAAATTGGTACTTTTAAATTCATAATTTTAATTTGAATCATTCTTGGGATCCATAACTCTTTTTACTGGTTTTTCTGGCTCTTTGACCCAAATATGGTCAGCACTGGCCAGAGACATTGTCCAAATTTTGTGTTTCTTTTTAGGAGTATGGACAATGAAAATGTGATTTGTTAATTTGTTTAAGTTAGATTAAAAGTAGGAGTTATAGCTTTGAATTTACTTATATTTTTAGTGTTTTTGGAGTAGTATTTAAGCCTGGTTTTATACCGAGCTTGATTTGTTATATTATTTCATTTTTATTTATACATGTTATTTTTTAGAGGACAAGTTTAATTTTATTTTAGACAGTATGAAGCCAAGCTGTGGTTGTTTAGTGGGGAATCATTTTATTTATTAAAGAAGGGTAATGAAACTGAGGCTGATAAACGCTACATGAGATTGTGGGTGATCTGAGAGATGAAAAGGAGGAGTCCTATTACTAGACTTGGATGAAGTTGTTGGAGACCCTGGAATAGTGATAGTGGCTAAAATAGTGAGAGTAGTTGGTGTTTAGGGTTTTTTTTGCTATTATTTTGGTTGTTTTGTAGTGTTAAGGGATACTGAGATAGAGATCTTTTCAAGGTTGTTCTTTGTATTTTCTTGTGGTACCAGATTTGAATTCAGGGTATTTCAAATGTAGGTAAGCACTCTAACTCTTGAGCCACTTCACCAATCTATTCTGGTTTTTATTTTGTTTCTGAGTTAGGGTCTCTCTAAGTTTGCCTGGGTTGGCATCAAATTCACAATTCTCTAGTCTCCACCTACTTGGGATTATAGCTGTGTACCACTAGGCCAGGCTTTTTAAAGGCTCTCAAAACAACCAACATTTATTGGACTTTAAAATGTGGATATTGGGGAATAACAAATTTTAAATTTTTTAAAATTTTAGTATAATGTCTAAATGGGTGGATATATGCATTTAGATCACTCTTTTAATAAAGTAGGTATAAATAAAAAATATTAAATTTTAGGTTTGTATTTATAGGTAAGATATTTTTATTTTTTAATAGGGGCATTGCTATTATAACAGAAGATTTACTTTGTAAAACTTTTTATATTCTAATTTCTTAATATATATTTTAACAGAGAATGTTGAGAAATGCTAATGGGTCCACACATTTTTACTTTTGTTGTTTGCATTGGGTGGAAAGGGAAGAAGGAAGAAGAGAAAGGAAATATAAGACTTTTTATTAGAACACCTTTTGGGCTGTGCTGGGGTTTAAATTCAGGGGTTCTACTTGCTAGGTAGGCACTCTAATACTTGAGCCACACCACTAGCCCACCATTGTACTTTGATAAGGGCAAGTCTTTAATATTTCAAGGTGAGTTTAGTAAATTGGTCTCAGTCTATTGGGGAGCATCCCTTCCATCCAGATGTATGACATCCTGATATTTTTGTGTGGGGGGGGCATTTAGAATTCCTGCTTAATCAGGGGTCTTACAAAAATTCATGATTAGACACTGTGGACTATTATGGTAAATGAGGAGCAGGATTTGAAATTAATGAAAAGTGGCCCTTTTGGACATTAAAATAGATTTTTAAGAAATCATTTTTAGAGGGTCTTTTGTCTCTAATAAGAGTCTCCCTTGATTTATAGCAATATGTTAATTAGGTAAACCTTTTTAGAGTTAATTTAGGGAACCTGGTCTTTAGGTACAGAGTTGGCATTTCATCTCCCTCTCCAGATAAAGGAAAGGGCAGAGGAGTATCTGCCTTTTATGATGGCAAGCACTTGTTTTTTGTTGAAATCGTCAGTAGGCAGCTGTATTAGCCATTGGGGAGAGGATTGAAAAAATGTATAACCTTTAAAAGGTTAATTTTTATGTGATGAGGTTGTTTTCAGAATATTTGACATTTGTTAAGAATAATTTAAGAGGAGATTGATTTTGTGATTTTTAAAATCATATTAATTTTAAAAAGATGTCAACTAAAGACATGGTTGTGATATATAGCCCTCCTTGGTAGACAATCTCGGTCATATCATCAGAGGAGTGTCAGGGAAATGGCTTCCACCCCATGGGGTCCTGTGCATTTGGTAAATTTTTTTCAGATTGTGCAAAGAATTTTGTGTAATTTAAAAATTTCATATGAGTTTTAGAGCTACAGCATGTTACCTTTTAGCTAAGGCTAGCTAATAGAGAAAAACTTTAAAATTACCTCAAACAGCAGAACTATCTTAGGTAGGAAAGCAAAAGGGAAAGAGAATATACTAAAAGCCAAGGACTTTACATGTTAGTGTTGTAAGTGTTGTTTTTGATACAAAGGGCATGTGTTTAAAAGTTTTCTTAAGTTAACCAAATCTAAGGCAAAATGAGAACTAAAGTCCCTAATTTAAAAAACCTTGTTAGGCAATTAATAAATTTTTTAAAAATAGTAAGCTCTAAAAAGAAAAGGAAAATAAACTCAAGATTCTTCATGTAAAAGTAATGAGGAAAGGCATTAGTGGCTGGAGTTTTGACAGACTTAGAGGCTTGGTGTTAGCTGGAGTGATTGCAGCAGGGAGTAAAGTAGAGGTAAAGAAACTTAATATTTTAGCTTCTTGCTGTCAATAATGGTGAGAGCTAAAGGAATACTAAAAGTAAGTTTCCTCCATGGGAGTTAGATGTCTGAGATCAGTAATCTTGCTCTTTGGGGACTTAGTTTTTCTTTAGAAATGTGTAAAGATCTTGTGTCAGATGTCTCAGATTGTATTTGCCCCATGGGCATCTGGGTAGGCCTGGTATGGAGAGATGAAAAATTTATGTACTCCTTTCAGAACAGATGGGAGTTTTTCCCTCACAGACCTGTAAAAATACTCCTACTCTCTTCAGAAGATACCTGTAAAATTCCATGCAAAACATCCTAGAGATGTACACAATCAAAATCATATGTAACCTTCCTTATGCCTCTACCTACTGGGCATTAAGTCACACTTTTGCTCAGCAAACACAGCAGTTTTTGATACTACCTAGAAATGTTAGGGAGCTATTAGGAGACGAAGGCGTGAATGGCAAAAAGGTTGGGGAAATTGAAGGGTTTCATATTTAAGAATAGGAAGGTATCTAATAACTGAATGTGGCTTCATCTCATACCTGTAGACCAGCCAAGATGGGAACAGGCAACGTGCAAAAAGTCATGGTGACACCAGGTTAGTCACAGCCTCCTCACCTACCTGCATAGTGAAGTTGAGATGATTTGCACTGTGCCGTCATCAGTTTATCACACCTGCTTGATATCTGCAAGTTTCTGTTAACAATCTTTTCTGAGTATTTGAGCAGTCCTGTAGGAAACCTGAAAAAACATGTTCAAACATGTCTCAGGATATAAACACTCTTTAAGAACACCTACATTGTGATGGCCACAAATTCATTGTTAAGGGATGCTTGATTTTTATCTAGATCCTTGAAATAATTTCATATTTATGATATCAGCACAAGGAGCCATTATTTCTTCTCTGGACACCTGCAAAAAGAAAATCTGTGCTTCTTTCTGAGCTGACGGAACCACTGCAATGACAAGGAAGTATGATATAGCCATTCCCTCGAATTTCATGGATTAGAAATAAAATTTTATACCACTGAAAATGTTTACTCCTTGGTTACTACAATTAGTAATGACACTGTCAGTTTTGATTGAGGAAGAACAAAAAAATGCTTGAAAGAAAGTTTTAGAGCTACGGTCATCACTTTCCTGTGTTTTGGATGGGCAGAAGTTCTGTGATGTCTCCTAGGTCCATAGCCAGAATGAACCTGAATATCAGCTGTGTTCCACATAAGGGCTTTATTGGCTCAGTGTCATACTTGTTCTCTCTCTGTAAGAGACATCATTGCAAACAAATTGGTAAATACCTGATGCTACCTGTATTCTTGGTAATATCCTAGATAAGCTTTTCATTTTAGGATCCAGTGACATCATCTGGGTAATTGCAGGTCTCTATGGACAGAGAGTTTTAAAAGACCTATTACTTTACAGAAAAAAAGTCTGAAGCTATTTCTTGGTCAAGAATGCAGGGATGGACTTTATGAACGTTATGTGGATCCCTGCTTATGCCTCTATCATTGGGACCATTAAATACACAGCATCTATCTGTGAGGATGCAAGAAAGTCTTCCTTTTGGATAGGAATATGTGGCATATGTTCATGTTTTCCCCACATAGAGACCCAAAATAGGGGGAAATATAAGACTGCAAAAACATTCATCAAATGTATATCTGAAAATAGAGAAGCTTCACATGAATGAATGTGGCACCTCCTTATCCCTACACATTAGACAAGACCTACACAAGATTCCTGCAAATAACATGACAAAAACCAGACACACACACCCTGCTCAAACTCACAGATGTTTAGTATCAGATGCTCTGGTCTGTACTTGGTCCTCTTTATCACCTACCTGGTTATTAGCAATGCTCAGTAAATAATCTTTCAGTAAATGCTCTATTCTCTATCAGAGAACCTGTGAGAAAACACACACAGTAGTGTTTCAGGATACAATTTGATCTATCAGGACACATTCCCCCCTTCCCTTGCCCACAACCATTATTATGGGCCACATAAACTTACCTACATTCATGGATTGTTTCAGAACTTAGAGAATTTCAGGATCACCTGTCAAATCTAGCCTGAAACCCATGAAAAATTTTTAATCTTCCTCTTGTGTTGCCATGTCAACAAAAATAACAATAAACCGGAATATCATAAATCCTTGTGAATTCCAAAGTTAAATATAAATTTTCTTGCTATAGAAATCTATAAAACCATATTCATTGAAATTGTTAAGGGCTCCCAAGTTTTTTCTTTCTTTCTTTCTTTCTTTCCTTGATGGGACTGGAGATTTGAACTCAGGGCTTCATTCTTGCAAAGCAGGCACTCTACAGCTTAAGCCACACTTCCAGCCTTAAAGAAGAAATTCTTTCTTTTTTTGTGGAGGCACTCACTGGAACTTGAACTCAGGGCCTAATGCTTGCTAGGCAGATGCTCTACCACTTGGGCCACTCAGACAATCTTTTTTTGTTGGATATTTTCAGGATAAGGTCTCAAAAACTATTTGCTCTCCTGATCTGTCCTTCCTGAGTAGCTAGGATTACAGGTGTGAGCCACTGGCACCAGGGTCACAGTGTCCTATCTTAGCACATGCATCAAATGAAAAGAAGCATTAGGAACTCCCCCATCCCTTAATTTGTAGATGAATATAAGACATCCCATACTGTGATGTAGGATCAGATGAGAACTTACCAATGTAGAGGAAATTTTACTCTTGAAGATCATTGAAAGTCACTGTACTTCTTGATCCATCTCTGAGAAACACATACTAGAAAATGCATTTGCCACCTGTCCCATCTATCCATGTATATGAAAATTTCTGCAGTCTTTGAGCCACTTCAGGAATCATTTACCCTATCTGGCTACTTACAGAGGTCCATGTACGTCACCTCGTAAGGAAACTCTTACTATCTGGAGACATCACCTAAAAGCATTCCACAGTTAATGATACAGTGATGGACACAAACGTATGACCTGGGTGTCTGCTTATGCCTCTATTCCTGCAAGAAGTAAATATATATTTGCCTGCAAGGACACACAAAATACCAAACTTTTGACAGAAATGTGAGAAAATACTAATTTTTACATCACATATTTGACAAATAGGGGGAAATATAGGAGTGCGAAAAGCATTCATCAAATTGGAAACAATGAAAATTACATGGATTTCTCTTATGCGGCTACTGCTACAAGCTTTATGTCACATTGTCAGCAAGCCAAACTTAGAGTAAAATTTGACCCTTTCCCATAATACTAGGCATCCATTATGGTTTGAAAATTATGCACACAAAAATTGTTAGGAATATGTGTCTCTGAATGATTTATTCCGTATCTTTGAAGTTATAAGGACGCTTAATGACAGAGTGTGGTATCATCTCATACCTCCACACCAGTCAAGTTGGTAAGAGGAAAACTTGACAGTTTCAGTTTATGCACCACTTTCACCTAGCTGGATAGTGAAGACCAGATGAATTGCAGTGTAATATTGTCAGTGGAGTGGGTTTGGAAAGGTTGTCAAAGGGGCAAAACCTAAACTTACCGCCCTTCTGTTTTTATCCTTGAACATGTCAGGAAAAAAAAAAGAATTTTACGTGTATTTACAAGGTAAAATTGTGGCAAAGATTCTGTTAGGTAAGGAAGGAAAGTAGTGAGGCATAAAGAAACAGGGAAAAGCACACAAAGTGGAGGGGATTGGGAGTGTTAAGTCACAAGTATTAGTTCTTACACAAAGGTTCTTTACATGCAGTAATGTAGGCAAAGGTGTTTAGCTTCAACCTATGTTAGGAGTTGTGTTTTTTTAATATTAGGTCCCTGATGGCTTTTAATGCATTTGTTGTTGTAATGCTTTGATATTATCCAAGCATGAAGGCTTTTTGTCTGGAGAACTCTTACCATTCAAAGGTTCTTGTTACATGACTGCCTTTATTCTGTAACTTTTATGGGTATATTTTTGTTCAACAGGATTGATGCGCCAAGAATTCTTCGTTCTCTGGGCTTGTTGCTCAAGAGGGACAAAGACAGAGGAATTTTAGAAGATCTTTGCTGTTGTTTTTGTTGTGTTTTATATATATATATACAGAGAGAGAGAGAGAAACTTAATAGGAGGTGTACTGGAAAGAATGCACCAAATGCCTTCTTTAAAGCTTCTTTAGCACAATTTTGTACTCCAACCTTCTTATTCTGGCCTGTTGGTTCAGTGCTGCTTCTCCCTATTTTAGCAGCCCTTGTTTATCCCCAAATCACTTAGGTCTCATGTCTTAAGGAGTTGAGGAGGGTCAATGATATGATTTCGATAGCTCTTTTCAGTTAAAAGGGACAACAATCTTTCCTAACAAGGTACTGGCAATAGAACCCTATTTGGTGGAGGGATGACATGGAAAAGTTAGTCCTTGTACTGTCAGGATAAGGTAATACCAGGACTAAGGTGTGAGTTTGTGTTGGAAGGAAAGTTATGTGATATGTTAGAGAGGATAATATACCATTAAAAACAACAGAAAATGTAGCAGAGCTGTAGGTATATAAGCATTAGAGTAAATTATAGTTTTTTAATTTGGACTCCCCAGAAAACCATGAGCTTAGAATGCCATTAATGCAGGGTGTACAATTAGACACAGTATTGATCTGGTTGGAGATCCTTCAGGGCTGAGAAGACATTGACATATTTGGAATATGGACATAGCATGCAAGCTTTCGGAGGACATTACTGCCTCCCTGGGCAGCAATCAGAAAGGTAAAGACATTTTATTTTGAAGAATGTTTGGTTTTGTTATTTCTATTTTTGAATTTAAGAGAGACATGTCTTGACCTGTGTCATGGAAGGACTTTTGAGTAAAGTTGATGAGGGATTTTATATGTTATATTTTTTAGTGTTTTTTGAAGGGATGAAACTAGAGGCAAATTGATCATAACAGTGGAAAATAGACCTTATTTATTTATGATTTAACACTGGTAAGTTAATAGGTTGTGTAAGGTATCTATTATTTTTGTGTCTAGAGAAGTGAGATAGTATATTTTCCTATCCACACTAGGGTTAGGCAGGGCCACAATTTGTTGTCGCAGAACTATCACATTTTGTTATTAGTTTCTCAGTGAGGTTTCTGAAGCAATTTTTTTTGGTATTTAATTTATAGCTTATCAATTTGAAGTTTTAAGTATGAAAACATTTTTTAACCGTGGGAATGATTTAACCCATTCACTTAGTGGAATTTTTGTATTTATTATATCTGTATTTTCATTGTATGATATAAAGCGATCTTCTGAATAAATTGGACTATACTGTGAATTAACTAGATATAATAATCATTTTAAAGTTGATAATATTTTTAAGTATTTATGGCTGTTAATTCTTATCATAAGTAACTGGAAATTTTTAAGTTGTTTTTTAATTGGAGAGTACATATGTTTTGACCATGGTCAATGTATGTTGTGGTTCTGAATGATTTGTGTTTAGGATGTTGGATTGTGTTATTAAAAGGCCTTTTGTAAAGTTTTATTACCTACATCTTAATTAGTTGCATCTGTTCAGGTATGATTAATTTGCTGTATATTAGCAAATTACTTACATATTGTATGGGGTTTGGCTAAGAGTTATAGTTTGTAGTTTTTTATCGTGTTATATTTAAATGAATGTGAACTGTTTTTTATATCCTTGAGGAAAACAGTTTAAGTTTAATGGTTTGTTTTTAAAGTGTATGGATAGGCTTATTTAAAATAACAAAAAGATGAGATTTTGGATTTAGAGGAAAGTAGAAGAATATATTTTTTTCAAGTAACAACATTAAACCACAACTGTCTCTAAGTATTTGAGTAAAAATATTATAGGAATTAGGAACAATGGGGGTGAATAGGCACTGTAGACTTTTTCTTTTAAGTTTTATATAACTTTATATTGTTAATTGGTAGAATAGGTGAGTTATAAGGGGATTGGCAAGGCATCAATAATCGAGATTTCTTAAACTTAGTAAAGTTTGTGGTTCTAATTTAGAAGGGTATAGGGGAATGAGAGAATCTTTATAAATCAATGACAATGGGCTCAGTTGTTATTGTTCTGTAGGGTGTTTTTGTGTGTCAGACCTGAGGATTTTTTTTTTGATGTATTTATTTTTCTGTGGTACTGATGAGGATTTTTTTTCTTGATGTAGTCTACGTGGAAACATTATATTTTTTACTTTGGGAGCTCATTAGACTCTGAGGAATGACATAGGATGGTCGATATTTAGATGGGCTATAACCTGTAATGTAGTCAAAATATTTGTATATAATAATGAGTTGGCCTTTTTGTGAGAAACTTTTGTGAATAATTATAATTTTTATACCTCTATGTAAGTAAGTAGTGAATCTCTGATCTTTGAGGCTTTGTTGATGCACTGTTTTTACAGATAGTGGCCTAGGAATTTAGTTAAGCAGAATATTAAGCACTAATACTTAAGCTTATCATCATTTTTATTGCATTGAGAAAAACCTAAGTTTTTCATAAGACATTTAAAAAAATATTTTTGAGACTAGGTGGAAAGAAGCCCTGGGCATGTTTAGTCCTTAAGATGTGCCATCTCAGAGGTAGATGACCCGCTATCTCTCCAGAGGGAGGGACTTTTTTTGGTGTGTCTTTTTCATGGCACAGGGAATATACACTCAGTTTATGTGATTCATTGGTGTAATTAGATACTCAGGGTCCCAGCTTTTTTATACTTATAATATTGTGGGGGTATTAGTTAACGTTTTGTTGGTGTTTTTTTAGGTCATTTGCAGTGGGGTCTAAACCATCGTAAGGAATTATTTTTTGACTGAAATTTTGATTTTCATAAACAGTTGAGTTCAAATTGTGGATTTTTTATTAGCCTACATTAATAGTATAAATGGATTTCAATTCCACAATTCCGTAGTAACATATAATGTACTTTGAGCAAATTTACCCCCTCTATTATATACCCTCAAATCCCACTCTCTCCTGCCCCCCGTTTTCAACCAATATTTGATTGGTTTCATTGTGCTGCCTTCACCTGTATGTGTAACCTACTTCAAGGCTCCTCACTCATCAATGCCCTCTCCTTTCCCTTCTACCTTCCCACTGATTCCCTCACACAGTTTATCTTTTACACTCATGTCCCATTATTATTATCATCATCCTCATGGTCCTAGATTTTGCATATGATGAAAAACATGCCATGTTTGGTTTCAAGCTTGGCTTATCTCACTCAACATGAGAATCCTCAATACCTTCCATTTTTCCTTCAAATAATTTCATTCATCATTATAGGTGAATAATACTCCATGTGTACAAATACCACCTTTTCTTTATCTACACATTCTGTTGAGCAAAGTTTGGCTGCACAGCTTTGGCGTTGCAAATAGTGCTGCCATAAATGTGAGTGTACAGGTGTTGTTCTTGTATGCTATTTACACTTTTTGAATCTATGCCCAAGAGTGGTATAGCAGGGTCATTTGTAGAGCTGTTTTCAGTTATTTGTTTGCTTTTGTTGAGCTTCCAAACTGATTTCCATAGCTATGGCACTTGTTTACATTCTCCAAAACAGTGGAAAAGGGTTCCTTTTCCCCCAATTCCTCAAAACATTTGTTATTCTTTATTCTTTATTTATGTGATGGTTACCATTCTGACTGGGGTGAGATAGAATCACAGTGTATTAGTGATATGCATTTACCTTATGGCTGAGAACAATGGAAAAGTTTTTCATATGTTTATTAGCCATTAGAACTTGAGAACTGTCTGTTCAATTAATTTGCCCATTTATTTATAAGATTCTTTGTTCTTTTGGTGATTAATTTTTTAAACTCTTATATTTTCTGAATATTAATCCTTCATCTATAGAATAGCTGCTAAAGATTTCCTCCCACTCAGTGGGTTGTCTTTTGACTCTGGTAATTGTTTCCTTTGATGTGCAGAATTTTTTCATTTGATGAAATCTTCTTTGTCAATTCTTATGCTTATTGTCCTGGAAATTAGAGTGCTGTTCAGAAAGTAATTGCCTATACCTGTATCTTCCAGTATTTTCCCCATGTTTCCTTATTGTAGTCTCAGGGATGGTGGAGTGGCGCAAGTGTTAGAGGGCTTACCTGAGTTCAAACCCTGGTACTGCTAAAAAAAAGCCCTGAAGTAGTTAAAATCTTTTTACATTAAGCTCTTTTACCCACTTCAAATTCATTTTGGTAGAAGGTAGGAGTTAATGGACTTGTTTCATTTTTCTGGATGTATATAACCAGATTTGCAGGAAGTTATTTCTTATCTATATTTAAAATTGGAACTATTTATTTGTGGTATTGGGCCTTCTTTTTCTTGTAATTTTCTAGTTTTAACCTTTTCATTTTTTTGAAAAGTATGTTTTGATTGTTCAAAACCCAAAGAGTTAAATTATTAAGTTTGAATTCAAGGCTCAGGTCTCATTGCCACTTTTTGTACTTTTTGATCAATATTTGGTGCTGACCTACTTATGAAGGATTTTTTTATACTATTTCTCTTTTCATTGAGAGTTATGGTTGATGTTAGTATGTAATTTAAGGTCTTTGCCAGTTGACTTAGATTCTGAGTAAGATTTCTATTTTTTAAATATACAACAAAAATGTTTCTATAATTAATAGTCTTATGTATTGATTATTTTCAGTTTTAATTAGACAGGTGATTGTGTAACTTTTTAAACTCAAATTAGTACTTTTAAATTGATAGTTTTAATTTGGGTCAGTCTTGAGATCCATAACTCTTTTTACTGGTTTTTCTGGCTCTTTGACCTAAATATCATCAGCATTGGCTTGAGTCATTGTCAAAATTTTGTATTTCTTTTTAGTTGTATAGTCAACTGAAAATGTGATTTGTTAATCTGTCTAGGTTAGATTAAAAGTAGTAGTTACAGCTTTGAATTTACTCATAATGTTTTGAGCCAGGTTTTATATTGAGCTGTTATAGCAGAAGTAACATTTAATTGCGTTTTTATTTGTATGTGTTATTTTTAGGGGATATATTTTATTTTGTTTTGGACAGTATGAAGCTTTACTGTGGTTTGTTTTAGTAGGGAATAACTTTATTAAGGAAGAGTTTATTAAGGAAACTGAGGCTGATAAAGCTACACATAAGATTGTGGAGGATCTGGACGTTGGAGGGGAAGAGTCCTATGGCCAGAATTAGATGAAGTTGTCAGGGATTCTCGAGTAGTGAGGGTGGTTGAAATAGTAAGAGTAGTTTGTATTGGGGAATTTTGCCATTATTATTTTGGTTGTTTTTGTAGTGTTAAGATGTACTGTGGAGGAGGCAGTCTTTTGGGGCTTTTTTGTGGTACCCAGTATTGAACTAAGGACCTTTTTTTTGGATGTAGACCAGCACTCTACCACTTGACCCGTGTCACCAACCACTTTTTTGTTTATTTGGTTTTCAGTTAGGGCCCATCTGAATTTGCCTGAGTTAGCTTTAAATTTACAATTCTCTTGTTCTTTTCTAGTTGAGATTAAAGCTGTGAACCACAACACCAGAATTTTTAAGGGCTCTCCAAATATCAGCTTTTACTGGATATTAGAATATAGATGCTGGGGGCTGAAGGTTTGGCTAAAGTGGTACAGCGCCTGTTTTGCATGTGGAAAACCCTGAATTCAAACGCCAGTCACACCAAAAACAAATGTAGAGGTTTAGGATTGATGAATTTAAATTTTTTTTTCTATTTTAAGGTTTTAGTATAATGTCAAAAGGGGTACATTTGCATTTAGATCATTTTTGTGTTTTATAGAGTAGGCATCAGTGAAAATATAGATTTTTATTCCTAGGCCAGTTATTTTTATTTTTTAATTCATGCCAAGACCATTTGTATTATAACAGATTTATTTTTTTTAATTTACATTCTAATTTCTTAGTATATATTTTAATGGAGAAGCTTGAGAAATGCTAATGGGTTCACAAACCTTGTTTACTCTTCTGTTTTTCATTTGGTAGAAAAGGAAGAAAGAAAAGAAATAGAAGAATTTTTATTAGAACTTCTTTTTAATTAGGTAACCAGGACTATTGTGCTGTTGTTGTTATTTACGTGGTTGGTTGGTTGGCGGTTGGTTTGGTTTTGGATGTGCTGAGGTTTGAACACAAGGCTTTCTGCTTGGTATTGAGGCAAACTGCTATTAGAGTCATACTCCAGCCCACCAGTATGCATGGACAAGAGCAGGTCCTTAATATTTTAGAGTAAGATTAGAAAACAGTCTGGTGAGGGGGCATTCCTTCTTTCCAGATGTGTGACACCACAGGCCTATTTAGAGGTCATTTGGAATTCCTATTTAATCAGAAGTGTAGCAAAAAGACATTGATGGAAAAACAGTGGGAGCTAGGATAGTAAACAGAGAGCAGGATTAGATATTTAAGATAAATTGCCATTTTGGATACTAAAACAGATTATTTTAAGAATTCATTTTAAAGGGTATTTAGTCACTAATAATAGTCTGCTTTGGGTTATAGCAATATCTTTACTTAGATAAACATTTTTAGAATTAATTTGGGGAATCTGGTCTTTGCTTGCACAGTTAGCATTGCATCTCCTCCAGATAAAGGAAAGGACAAGGGAGAGTATGCTTTTTATGATCGCAAGTATTTGTTTTTTGAAACTATTGGTAGGAGGCTGTCTTGCCTTTGGTGACCAGGACTAAATACATGTATAACACTTAAAAGGTCAATTTATAGATAGTGAGGAGTTATATAAGAATATTTATTTGTTAAGTAAAATGAAAGTGGAGAGTTTTTGAGTTTTTTTATCATATTTATAAAAACAGATGTCTGATTGAAGTTATGGTTGATATCTTCCTCCTACCTTTGTAGACAATTTTGGTCATCTCATCAATGAAGGGCCAGGGAAATGGCTCCAACTTCAGGAGATCCTTTGTGCTCGTTAAACATAGTTTGGATTTTGCAAAATACGTATATTTTTGTTTTATTTGAGTTTAAGAGATAGAGAATGGCAAGATAATGAAACTTTGAAATTACTTCTAAGCATTTTAAAATTTCAGTCCAAGCAAGAAAGGAGAAGGCAGAGAGAATATACTAAGAGCCAATGACTTTACACGTTAGCACTGTAAGTGTAGTTTATGATACAAAGGGCATTTGTTTAAAAGTTTTCCCTAGTTAAGCAAATCTAAGGAAATATATGATCTAAAGTCCTTAATACAAATGGCCAAAGAAGAAATTCAAATGGCAAAAAAAACACATGAAAAAATGCTCACCATCTCTAGCAATAAAGGAAATGCAAATTAAAACCACACTAAGACTCCACCTCACCCCTGTTAGAATAGCCATCATTAGCAACACCACCAACAACAGGTGTTGGCGAGGATGCCGGGGAAAAGGAACCCTCTTACACTGTGGGTGGGAATGTAGACTAGTACAACCACTCTGGAAAAAAAATTTGGAGGCTTCTTAAAAAGCTAAACATTGATCTACCATTTGATCCAGCAATACCACTCTTGGGGATATACCCAAAAGAATGTGACACAGGTTACTCCAGAGGCACCTGCACACCCATGTTTATTGAAGCACTATTCACAATAGCCAAGTTATGGAAACAGCCAACATGCCCCACTACTGATGAATGGATTAAGAAAATGTGGTATCTATACACAATGGAATTTTATGCAGCCATGAAGAACGAAATGTTATCATTCGCTGGGAAATGGATGGAATTGGAGAACATCATTCTGAGTGAGGTTAGCCTGGCCCAAAAGACCAAAAATCGTATGTTCTCCCTCATATGCGGACTTTAGATCAAGGGCAAACACAACAAGGGGATTGAATTTTGATCAAAAGATAAAAGCGAGAGCACACAAGGGAGATACGAAGATAGGTAAGACACCTAAAAAATTAGCTAGCATTTGTTGCCCTCAACGCAGAGAAACTAAAGCAGATACCTTAAAAGCAACTGAGGCCAATAGGAGAAGGGGACCAGGAACTAGAGAAAAGGTTAGATCAAAAAGAATTAGCCTAGAAGGTAACACACATGCACAGGAAATCAATGATAGTCAACTCCCTGTATAGCTATCCTTATCTCAACTAGCAAAAACCCGTGTTCCTTCCTATTATTGCTTATACTCTCTCTACAACAAAATTAGAGATAAGGGCAAAATAGTTTCTGCCAGGTATTGAGGGGGTGGGGGGAGAGGGAGGGGGTGGTGTGGGTAGTAAAGGAGGAGGTGGGGGAAGGGGGGAGAAATGACCCAAGCCTTGTATGCACATATGAATAATAAAAAAATAAAATTTTTTTTAAAAGTCCTTAATAAAAGAACCTTAGTAGGCAATTAATAATATTTTTTAAACAGTAAGCTCTAAAATGCAAATAAAAGTAAACTTGTGACTTCTCCTGTATAGTAAAATGAGGAAAGGCATTAGTGTGTAGAATTTTGACAGGCTTGAAGCCATGGTATTAGGTGGAGTGATTGTAAGAATATAAGGGGAGGAAGGTGAGGGTAAAAAGCTCTTAATATTTAACTTCTTACTGTCAATAATGGTGAGAGCAAAAAAGATATTAGCGGGAGGACTCCATTATGGGATTTAGATGTCCTCAAAGCCTAGGAGTAAGACGTGTGTCAAAAAGGGATTTGGGAGCAAAAATGTGTTACTTATAAAGACTGACTTCTCATGAGTATTACCTCAAAAGCTGCATGGCCTCCATGCAGAAAGAAAATAAAAACACAGTGTAAGCCACAACCATGTCACCTATCAGAATTTTTAAGATCAGATTGTCTCAGCTTTCATATGTGCAGTTTGTCTCTTATGTACTAATAACCAAGGTTTTGTCAACAATTCTCTAAAAATTCGCTGTGTTTTCATGACTGAAATGGAAAAAAACATACAAAACTATGTTGCAAGGTACAGTTTTCTCTACCAGGACACGTTCCCCCTATCTTGCTCATGATCATTATGAAGTGTCACTTAAACTATACCCAGATTCATGGATTACTTCATAGTTAATAGGACTTCAGGAACACCTATCATTTCTCGACTAGAATAGTGGAAAATAGTTTAAGCTACCTCCTGTTGTAGCGAGGTCAACAACAATGACAATGAACCTGGATACCATAAGATTCAACATAAATTTGCTGGCCAGAGAAAAACTAAAAATGAATATTCATTAGAATTAGCAAGGTTCTGTCAAGAATCTTTTCTGCACATTTGAATTGTCATGTAAGAAACCTGAAAAAACATACATGAACATAGCTCTGGATACAATTGCTCCCTAATGACAGCTGTACTGTGATGTCTACAAAGTTATTCTGAAAGGACACTTGAGCTCTACCTAGACATTTGGATTAAATGACATTGATGGCATCAGCAGGAGGGGCCATAGTTTCTTATCTGGACATGTGCAAAAAAAACCTGTGCTTGATTCTGAGCTGACAGACCACTGAAATGACAAAGAAACCCAGTATAATCGTTCCCGCAAAATTCGTCAGTTCAAAATAAAATCGTATGTCACTTAAAATGTCTAATCCTTGGTTCCTACATTTAGTAATGGCACTGTCAGTTTTGTTCTGAATCAGGACAACTAAAACAGGTGACGGGAAAGTTTAGGGGCACAATCATCACTTACCTGTGTTTTTGATGGGCAGATGTTCCATGCTGTCATGTAGGTTCACAGCAGCCATGTTCCATGTGAGGACTTTATTGGATCGTGTGATGCTTGGCCTCTCTCTGTGTAAGAGACACCACTGTAAACAGATTCACTAAATACTGATGCTACCTGTGCTCTTGGTAGTATTTTAGATTATTGTATCATTTTAGAATCCATTATACCACCTGGATAATTCCAGATCTCCACAGAGATTTTTAAGGGTCCCATTACTTTCTAAAATAAAGGCTTCTTCAAAGATATTCCTTTGTCTAGATTGCAGAAACGGATAGTATGGACATTACTTAGATCCCTACTTATTCTTGTATGACTGGGAACATTAAACACCCAGCATTAACCTGTGAGGATACAAGAAAATCACACTCTTGATTAAGAATGTTTTTACCACATATATGCCAGAATAAGGGGAAATATAAAAATGCGAAAATATTCTTCAAATGTATATCTGAAAATAAGAAGGCTCTTCAGGAGTGAATGTGATGCCTTCTGATACCTGTACATTAGTAAAGACCTACACAGGATTCCTAAAAAAATACACCACTTATATTTAATATCAGATGATCTGCTCTGCACTTGGACTACTTTATCCCTTACCTGGTTATTAGCAATGCTTGGTCAACCTTCTTTCATGCAACATCTTATTGTCTTTCAGAGAATCTGTGAGAAAACATGCACACACGTTTCAGGATATAAGTTGCTCTACAGGGCCACCTATGTATTTATTACCTTGACCACCACCATTTTTGGCTTACACTTCAACTCTACCTAGATACATGGACTAATTCCAGTTGAACTGCGCGGTCAGGATATTGCATTAATTCTCCATTGATGCTTGTGAAATATCTTATACTTAGAGGTTTGAAGGTCAAAAAAATGGCAATAATAGAGGACACAATCATGCCCCAAGGCCCACAAGATAAATGTCATTTTCTCCATCATTTTATAAGTATAAACTGATAGCCACCACAAATGGTAAGAGATTGGTGATTTATCTGAGCACCTGTAACAAATGCTAGTGAAAAAACAATTAGGGACAACTTCATATTAATCATCTATAGGAAGGTCCAACATTCTGTGGTACGATTTTGACCCACAATACCACTAACTGGATACCAGAATTTATCCACTTGATGACATTTTTCAACTCCCTAAGATATCTTGACCTATAACGGACAGAGACATCAGGGATAAATTTGTGCCACACGTGGCTTCCAAGGTCATTTTGTCATTACAGATCTAGCTACTCCACTTGGAGACCTTCAGATAGATAACAAAGGAAAATACTTGTAAGACAACCTTTTCTACCTACCCTGTTATCCATGGTGGACCCTGTAAAGGGCACCCATGAATATTTATGTTTCTAAAAGAAGTCTGTGTCAAATATGCATTGATTGTTACCAAGGATTCAATCATATTAGGCTGAGAAATGCTGTAATGGACATATGAGGGTTTTTCACCATATTACGTAAAATAAAAATGTGTTAATGACCAAGATTGTCTTCAAATGCACATCTTAGAATAAGAGATCTAAATGTTTGAATGTGTCTCCCTTTTAAATTTCTGTACTAACAGATACTTTACAAAAAGCCTGAAAACAAAAAAACAAGACAATACCGCATGAGGCACAAACTCCTCACCTATCTGGACATTTAAGATCAGAGTGTCTACAGTATCACATGGGCAGATTGTAACTTCTTAGCAATTAGCAATGCTTTCACAACAATACTTGTGGGGTTGCTATTTCCTTGTGAAGGGAATGTCAAAAAGTAAACATTCAAATCTGTGTTTCAGGAAACAGCATGCTCTACCAACACACATTGCCCCAATTTCCCTTACCTCATTCATTTTATGGGCCAAATAAACATTACCTAAATTAATGGATTGCTTCTGAGTTTAAAGTATTTCACAAACATCCATAAAATTGAGACTGCAACCATGAAAAATTCTTAATCTTCCTCACATGTCACCATGTCAACAAAAATGACAATAAACTAGAATATCATAAATCCTTCTGAATTCCAAAGTTAAACATAAATTTTCTTGACATAGAAAAATGACAAGGCCATATTCATCAAAACTGTTAAGGGTTGCATGGTTTCTTATCTCAGCATGTGTAAAAAATAAAGAGGGGTTAGGAATACATTTATCACATAATTTGTAGTTGAAGATAAGACATGCTGTGCTGTGGTTTAGTATCATATGAACACTTACCTTTGTAGTAGAAATTTCACTACTGAATCTTACTGAGTATCAGTGTGTGTCTTGACCTGTCTCTGAGAAACACAAGTTAGCAAACACATTTGCTACTTGACTCATGTATCTGTGCATATGAAGATTCCTGAAAACTGTGCATCACTTCAGGAATCATCTACATTACCTGGATAATTACAGAGTTCCACATAGACAGGCTTGTAAGGGAACTCACTATTTTGAGAGGATATCTGTTAGATTCCATAATCAATGTCACATTGATGGACACAGGGAATATTACCTGGATGTCTGTTTGTACCTCTATTCCTGTAATAAAAAATACATATTATGTGCCTGCAATAGCACACAAAAATCAAACTCTAGACAGAAATGTGAGTATTTATGAGGTAAAAGTGTGGTAAAGATTCTATTAGGTAATGAAGCAAAGCAATGAGGCACAGGAAAACAGATAAGCATATACCAAGTAGAGTGGATTGGGGGCACTAAGGCACAAGTATTAGTTCTTACACAAAAGTTCTTTACATGTTGTAATGTAAGTTAAAGAGTTTGGCCTACACCTATTTTTGGTGTTGTGTATTTTTGTATTAGGTCCCTGGTAGCTTTTTAATTCTACTGCTGTTATAATGTTATTATCTTAACATGAAAGCATTGTGTCTGGGGAGATCTTGCCAATCACGGTTTTTGATATGGCTGGCTATATTTTGTAACTTTTATGTACATATTTTTTCTCAAAAGGATTGCTGCACCAAGCATCCTTAGGGCATATCAACAGGGTCAGAGAATTTTTTGTTGTTTTTATTGCTGTTTTTGTTATTGTCATTTAGTATATATTGTAACATAATGGGAAGTGTGTGCTATAAGAGAATACATCCAAGGCATCTTTAAAGATTCCTTACTATGATGTTTTATTTTATAATCTCACCTCCTTATTCTGGCTTTCATTGGTTCAATGTTTCCTTTCCCTATTAAGCCTGATTTATTATTCTCCCTTGAATCACTTAATCTTAAGGAGTCCTGGAGGGTTTATTGATGGGCCTTTACAGTTGAAAAGGGGCATCAGTCTTGCCTAACATGTTACTGAAAATCACACCTTAATTGGTGGAGAAGTGACATGGAAAAGTTAATCAGGGAATGATAACATTATCATTTGCTGGTAAATGGATGGAATTGGAGAACATCATTCTGAGTGAGGTTAGCCTGGCCCAAAAGACCAAAAATCATATGTTCTCCCTCATATGTGGACATTAGATCAAGGGCAAACACAACAAGGGGATTGGACTTTGAGCACAAGAGAAAAGCGAGAGCACACAAGGGAGGGGTGAGGATAGGTAAGACACCTAAAAAATTAGCTAGCATTTGTTGCCCTTAATGCAGAGAAACTAAAGCAGATACCTTAAAGCAACTGAGGCCAATAGGAAAAGGGGACCAGGAACTAGAGAAAAGGTGAGATCAAAAAGAATTAACTTAGAAGGTAACACACATGCACAGGTAATTAATGAGAGTCAACTCCCTGTATAGCTATCCTTATCTCAACCAGCAAAAACCCTTGTTCCTTCCTATTATTGCTTATACTCTCTCTTCAACAAAATTAGAGATAAGGGCAAAATAGTTTCTGCCGGGTATTGAGGAAGTGGGGGGAAGAGGGAGGGGGCGGAGTGGGTGGTAAGGGCGGGGGTAGAAATGACCCAAGCATTATATGCACATACGAATAATAAAAAAAAAACAGAAAAGTTAATCAGGGAACTCTCAGAATAGGATGATACAGGAATATGGCCTGTTTTTGCGCTGCAAAAGAAGTTATGTGATATAGTAGACAGGACAATACACATAAAAGCATCATAAAGAGTAACAGAGTTTTAGGTATATAAACATTAAAACAATTATTGTAATTCTTTTAACCAGGAGTCCCCAGTAGACCATGAACTTAGATGGGTCATTAATGCATAGATGGGTGTATGACTAGACAGCATTAACTCTGGTCATGAAGATCCTTCGGCACTGAGGTGACATTGAGATATTTGGAATATAAACACAGCAGTGTAATTCTATGAGGGTATTAGTGCCTCTAGAGACAGCATTAAGAAGATGTAGGGACATTTTAGTTTGAAGAAAATTTGATTTTGTTATTTTTTTTTTAATTTAAGAGAAACATGTCTTAAACTGTGTCATGGAAAAACTTTTGAGTAAAGTTGCTGAGTGATTTTATTTGGCATTTTATCTTTCTAATGATATTGAAGGGATGAAATAGAGGCTGATTATACCTATTGAATAACAATTCAATACTGGTAAGTTAGTAGGTTTTGTAAGGTCTTTATCATTTTTCTATATAGGGAAATGTGATGGTACATTTTCCTATTCAACCTAGGGTTAGACAGGGCCATGGCTTGTTGTCACATAGCTACCACATTTTGTTATAAGCTTTTTCAATGAGGTATTTGATGTAATATTTATATTTAATTAGAAGAATACCGATTAGTAGTTTCAGTAGTAAAATGGTTTTATAATTAGTGGTAAGGATTTAACCCATTTATTTAGTGGCTTTTAAAATTTATTATCCATGTTATCTTATTGTATTAAATAAAGGTGCCTTTGAGTTAGTTGGACTAACGTGAATTAAGTAGAGATAATAGTCATTCTACACTCGTAATATTCTTAAAATTTTTATGGTTTTTAATTTTCATGTTAGGTGATTTTGGAGATTTTAAGGTCTTTTCTTTTTGAGAGCACATATTTTGAACTCCTGTTAATAGTTGTTTTAATTCTAAATGAATTTTTATGCTTAGAATGTTACTGTATAGTGCTGTTAACAGGACATTTTGTAAAGTTTCATTAGCTGTAGTTTGATTAGTTGCATATGTTTGGATATTATTTTAATTTTAATATTTTACATGGCTATAGGTTAGCAAATTATTTACCTATCATTTATCAGACTTTGATTAAGAGTTACATATTTAGTTTTTATTCATTGCATATTTAAATAGCTATGGACAATTTTTATACCCTTGAGGCAAAATAGTTTAATAATTCTGGGTTGTTGATAAAGTATCTGAATTTGTTTATTTAAAATAACCAAAAATTTTAGACTTTGGATCTAGAGGAATGTGGAAATATATACATATTTTTAAAAAAAGAACTCTTAAATTATTTTAGCCAAAATATTATAGACATTAGGAACTATGGGGTGAGCTGGTGCTATACTTTTTTTTTAAGATTTGTATAAGTTTTATTTGTTATTTTGGGAGAATAGGTGAGTTATAAGGGGATTGGCAAGGCACCAATAATTTACATTTTTAAACGTAGTAATTGATGGTTGTAGTTCTGATTTACATTTAGACTCAATAGGGTATTGAGAGGAGCTATAATGAGAGGAGCTATAAAAGTGAATGACAATAGACTGAAATGTTACTGTTCTGTAGGGCAGCTTTGCCTTTTTGTACTGCAGATTTTTTTCATTTATTTATTTTTTTGTTGTACTGTTGAGAATTTTTTGGAGGAAGGTCTTTTTGGAAACGTTATTTTTTTTTAATCTTGGGGGCTCATTAGACTTTCAGGAATATTATGATGGTCAACATTTAGATGCATTGTGTCAACTTAAAATATTCAAAATATTTGTGTCTAATATTGGAGTTGGCCATTTTGTGAGACATTTTAGTGAGAACTTAAAATTTTTCACTAGTATGTAAGGAATGGAGTGAATCTTTTCTTTGAGGTTTGTTGGTACTCTGTTTTTTGCAAAAAGAGGTCTAGAAATTTATTTGAGGCAGAATATTAAGCCCTAATACTTACATGAATTTTATCATGATATCTGTTACATTGACAAATACCTGAGATATTAGGAAGATATTGAAAGATGACTGTTTAGAATTTTATGGAAAGAAGACTTAGACGTCTTTAGCCTTTAAGATCTGCCACCTCAGAGGTAGATAACTCACCTTCTCTCTAGAGAGGGGGATATTATTTTGTGGTCTGCTTTTTTTTTACGTCAGAGGGAGTATACCTTCAGTTTATGTGAATCCTTTGGTGCCATTAGACTTTTAGTGTCCCAGCTTTTTTATGCTTATAATATTTTGGGAGCGATCAGTCAACTTATTTTCAGAGCTTTTAGGACCTTTTTAACAGGAGCCTTACATTTGTGGGGAGCATTTTTTCAATTAAAATTTTTATTTTGATAATAACTTGATTTAAAATTATAAATATTGCTAGTGACAATTCTATAGTTACATACAGAATAGTTTGAACAAATTCACACCTTCTATGTTGAAACTTACATCTCTGTTAGTCCTGTCTCCCATTCATCCAACATTATTTGGTGGTGTTATTATGTTTATCTGCCTTAGATAATCTCCCTTTTATACTAATGTGCCATTATTACCATCATAATCTCCATGGTAACTGTAGATTCCACACTTGAGCAAAAACATGCTCAACACAATAATATTCAATTCTATCCATTGTCTTGCAAATAACATGATTTCATTCTTCATTGTAGATCAATAATACTCAATTGTGTACATATACCACATTTTCTTTATCCACTCATTGGTTCTTGGGCAACTAGGCTGATTCCACAGCTGGCTATTGTGAATAGTGCTGTAATCAATGTGGGTGTGCAGGTGTCGTTCTTGTATGTTGATTCACATTCCTTTGAATCTATGCCCAAGAATGGTATAGCAGGGTCATTTTGTAGAGTTATTTTTAGTTTTCTTGTTGTTGATGTTTGTTTCTTTATGAATCTTCATACTGTTTTCCATAGCAGGGGCAATTATTTACATTCCCACTAACAGTGTATATGGGTTCCTTTTCCCGCACATCCTCATAAGAAATTCTTGTTTGTTTTCCTGATGATTGCCAATCCGACAGGGGTGAGATGGAATCTCAGTGTAGTATTGATATGCATTTCCTTTATAGATAAGAATATTGAATTTATTCATATATTATTATCCATTAGTACTTCTGAGAACTGTCTGTTCAATTCATTTCCCATTTATTGACATGACTGTTTGTTCTTTCCATGTTAATATTTTGAGCTCTTTGTATATTCTGAATATTAAACCTTTATCCTTTCAATAGCTGCCAAATATTTCCTTCAATTCTGTGTGCTCTCTCTTGACTCTGGTAATTGTTTTCTCTGATTTGCAGAATCTTTTTCATTTAATCCAATCCTCTTTGTCTATTCTTGTTCTTATTTTTTGTGCAATTATAGTTATGTTCAGAAAATGATTGCTTATACCTATATTTTCAAGTGTTTTCTCATTGTACTTTCAGAGCTGGTGGAGTGGCTCAAGTGTTAGAGTACCTGCGTAGCAAGCCTAAGGTCTGGAGTTCTATGCCCAGTACTGCCAAAAAATAAACAAAAAAGTCCCTGAAGCAGGTTAAGGTTTTGGAAATAAAGATCTTTAATCCATTTGCATTCAATTTTGTAGAGGATGGGATTTAAGGGACTAGTTTTATTCTTCTATATGTACATAACCAGTTTTGCATGAAGTTATTTTTGTTCTGTATTTGAAATTGGTATGTTTCTTTATAAATTTTGCATTTTCATTTTTATTATAATTTTCCCATTTTAACTTTTTCTTGTTTTTTAAGTTATATTTTGGTTGCTCAAAACGCAATAGGATAAATTGTTAATTTTTAAGTAGAGCTTCATTTCTCATTGCCTCTTCTTGTAATTTGGGAATGATATTTGGTACTGACAGAATAATAAAGGATATTTCTAAAGGCATTTGTCTTTTTGTTCTGTTAGGATTGATGTTAGCATATTTTTAAGGTCTTTGTCCATTGGTTTATAGCCTAGTAAGAATTTTCTTTTTTGAGTGAAGAACATTTAAGAATGTTTTTATAATTAATGGGTTTACATATTAATATGTTTTTAACTTGATATGTGATTATGTAACTATAAATTGAAATTCATACTTAAAAATATATTACAAATTGATAATTTTAACTTGCATCAATCATGGAATCCATAACATTTTTTTACTGGTGTGTTTGCTTCTTTGTCCAAATTTTGGATTTTTAAATGTGGATGAGGCATTATAATATTTTCTTTACTCTTTTTGATTTAGAGTTTCTATATAATGTCATAAAGATCTGTGTAATATATTTTAGACCATTGTTTTTAGATTTTTATAATGTAGATATTATTTAAAAATAGTAACCATTAGTCTTTGAAATAAAGTTCATGCTTTTTATTTTTTAATTTATATTCAGGAATTTGCATTGTTGAAGAAGATTAAGTCTATAAAATTATTGTTTAATTCTAATGTTTTAATATATATTTTAAGGTAGGATTTTTAGGAATGTCAACAACATTACTAATGTTTAGTTTTATCTGTGTCTAGAGGGAAAGAAGAAAGGGAGCAAAAAAAGAAACAAAAGAAAAAGAACTGAGAACAAAAACCAACAAAAGAAAATAATTTTATTGGTATTTTATTTTAATCAGGATCCCAAGACCTTGGTATTTGACAAAGAGGAGAGTTAGGGAGTAGTTAGTAAATTTGTTAGAGTCTGATGAGGGGTTGTCCCGTTTTTCCAGAAGTATGACAATACAGGCTATTTTTTAGGCCAAATGGAACTTTTTTAATTCAAAGTTTAGCAAAAAAGTTATGATTAGGCAGTGAAGGCTGAGATTGTCACACAGCACACAATTTTAAATTTATGACAAGAAGCCCTTTTGAATATTGAAAGTGATTTTCAGCAATTAAGATTTATAGGGTGTTTGGTCTATACTAATAGTCCACCTAGGGTTATAGCAGTATTTTTTTAATCAGATAAACTTTTTAGAGTAAATTTAGAAATCCTGTTCTTTAGGTGCAGAGATGCCATCTCAAGTCATGCAAGTAAAGAAAAGGACTCTGGAGAGTATGCTTTTTATGATGGTAAGTATTCCTTTATGTTGAAATAAAGGGTAGAAAGCTATCTTGGCTAAGGTGGAAAGGCTTGAATAAATGTATAACTTTTGAAAAGTAATCATTAAGGGGTGATTTGTTTCAGAATATTTAACATTTTTAAAGTGAAATTTTAGGGGAAATAACTTTGGTGATTGTTTTATCATCTTAATTGAAAAAAAAAGATTTGTGAAAAAAGCAACAGTTTCCATGTATGGCCCTCCTTTGCAGGCAATCTTGGTCATCTCAATGGAGTAGAACTGTGGAAGAGGATCCCTTCCCATGAGATGCTCTTTGTGTGGTAAATATTGTTTGGATTTTACAAAGACTTTCTATTTTTTTGTTTCATATGAATTAAAGAGCTTCAGAATGTTACATTAGCTAGGACTGGCTAAGATAACAGAAGTTTAACAATGACCCTGAACAGCAGAACAAGCAAGAAAGCAGAAGGGAGAGAGAATATACCAAGAGCCAACAGTCTTTATATGTTAGCCATGTAATTGTAGTTGATGATACAATAGGCTTGATTTAGAATTTATTCCTAACTAAGCAAATCTAAGGCAAAAATATGACTTAAATACCTTATAAGAGAATCTAGCTAGGCAATTCATAATTGTATTTTCAAAGTAAGCTCTAAAAAGTAAATGAAGAAAACTGGAGAATCATGCATAGTAAAAATACAAAAGGCATTAGGGGCCTGAGGATTGTCATATTTCAGGCTTGGTGTTAGGTGTAGTGATAGCAAGAATAAAAGGAGAGGGAGCAGGGATAAAGAAGCTGCAATATTTTAGCTTCTTGCTGTCAATAACGGTGAGATCGAAAGGGATCTAAAGAGTAAGTTTCTATCATGGATTAGATTGTAGGTCTGTAAATTTGCTGTTTGGGGGTTTTGTTTTCAGAAATATGTTCAATACTGCGTTATTTGTCTCAGATTATCTAAAACATGTGTGGAGCTAAGTGGCCTGGGTGTGAAGAGACCAGACCTTTATGTATAAGTCTGTATTAGTCAGGCATGTCCCTAGCAGCCTAGGAATGAGGCATGTACCTAAAAGTGGTTTTGGATAAAAGGTGTGCAACATATGCAGGTTGACTTCTCATGGGCATTAACCCAACAGATGCATGGCCTCCACTGGGAATCAGAAGGAACATGGCAACAGTACCTGAAGCATGACTCACCTATCAGGATATTTAAGATCAGATTGTCTGCACTGTCGTGTGTGCAGTTTGCAGTTTACTTACTTATAACCAAAGTTTCTTTTACAATCCTCTAAAGTTCTCTGTGTTCTCATAACTGGAATGGAAAAAACACTGTTTCAGGTTATAGTTTTCTATAAGAGGACATTTTCCTTTTCCCTTGTACAGGAACATTATGAAGTGTCACTTAAATTACACCTAGATTCATGAGCTACATCAGAGTTAACAGAATTTCAGAAATGCCCATCTTATCTAGAGTGAAAACATGGAAAACATCTTAAGATTTCTCCTTTGTAGGCAGGTCAACAACATGACAATGAACCAGGATACCTTAACCCCTGGCATTGACAGCTTCAACACAACATAAATTTGCTGGCCAGAGAAAAACTAAAGACACATATTCATTGGAATTGCTAGGGCTTCAGGAATTCTTATCAAAGCACATGCATTAGAAGAGAATTTTGGAATACCATCATTCCTTACCTTGGCAGATGAAGGTAAGATGTCCTGCATTTTGATGTAGACTCATATCAGTGCTTAACTATAGAGCTTGACAATCTCTGTGAATAAATTTGGATCCTTTATTTGCTTCTGAGAAAGACAACATGCCAAAAATTGTTACATGTCATTTGACACACAGATTCAAAAATTCTCCAAGTCATTGTATCAATTCATGATTTAGCTACCCTTACTGCATATTTGCAGAGGTCTACCCACACAATCTTACATTCATGAAAGGAAACCTGTAAAATTCCACCCAAAAACATCCTAAAAATGGACAAAATCAAAATTATATGGAACCTTTCTTATGCCTCTACCTATATAGCATTAAATTCACATTTTCTCTCAGAAAACCTACAATAATATGTGATGACTCTAGAAATACTACAGAGATATTAAGTGATGAAGGTATGTATGGTAAAAACATTGGGGAAATAGATGGGTTTCATAATGATTTCTTGAATGGATCTGAAAATAGGAATGTATCTAATGACTATGGCTTCACCTTCAACCTTACACTAGCAAAAACGGGAACAGGCAAAAAAAAAAAAACCCACAAAAACATGGCAACACCAGCTTGGCACAACCACTTCACATACCTGCATATTGAAGATCAGATGATCTATACCATGCTGTCACCAGCTTTTCACTCCACTGGTTATTACTAAACTTCTGTCAAGATTGTTTTCTGATTTTTGAGTTGTTTTATAGGAAACCTAAAATAATATATATGAATGTGTCTCAGGAAACGATCTCACTTCAAGGACACCTGCATTGTGATGGTCGAAAAATCATTGTTAAGGGAAACTTGAGCTTTACCTGGATATTTGGATTAATTTGAGATTGATGGGATCAACACAAGGGGCCATTGTTTCCTGTCTGGACACTTGCAAAGAAAAAATATACTGTGCTTCTTTCTGGGCTGACAGGAACATTGTAATGATAAGGAAGCACAGTAAAATCATTCCTGCAAGTTACATTCAAAATAACAATAAAATTTCAAAGTAAAATTTTATGTCACTTAAAATGTTTAATCTATAGCCACTATAATTACTAACAACACTGTTTGTTTTGACCTGGGCTAAAACATGTAACGAGGAGGTTCAGGGCTCCAGTCATCACTTACCTGTGTTTTTGATGAGCAAAAGTTCTGTGATGAAGCATAGGCCCACGGCAGCACGTACCTGATTACCAGCCATGTTCCATGAGAAGACTTTATTGGCTCAGTTTCATGCTTGGCCTCTCTCTGTAATAGATACTGCAAACCTATTTGGTAAATACCCGATGCTACCTGTGTTTTCTTGATAATATCCTAGGTCATAGTTACATTTTAGGATCTCATTACACCACTCGGATAATTCTGAGACCTATTACTTTACAGAAAAAGCCTGAAGATATTCCTCAATAAAGACTGCAGGGATGGACATTATGCAGATGCCTCTTTATGCCTTTTTCACTGGGAGCATGAAATACACAGTAACTCTGCAAAGATACAAGAAAATCTTACTCCTAATTAAGATTGTGAGACATATATTAATGTTTCCACCAAATTTATGCCTTAAATGGGGGGGAATGTAGCGATGCAAAAACATTCTTCAAATGTATATCTGAAAATAAAAAGTGAATTCACTTTTCATGAGTAAATTTGACAGATTCTGATCTCTGTACATTAGGCAGGACCTACACAGGATTCCTGCAAAAATATGGCAATAACCAGACATGTACACCTTGCTCAACTTTGGAGATATGATGGTCTATTGTGCACATGGACTGCTTTATCACTTATCTGGTAATTAGCAATGTTCAGTCAATGCTTCATTCTCCATCATAGAACCTGTAAGAAAACATGCACAGATGTGTTTCAGGATACAAGTTGCACTAGGAGGCCACCTATATATTATTATCTTGAAATAAACTTCAACTCTACCTGGAAACATGGATTAATTCTAGTTGAATGATATCTGTACCTTGCACCCATTATAGATTGGTGCCAACAAAATATCTTATTCTAGCAAGTAGTCTCAATGTCAACAAAAATGACAATGATTCAGGACCCAACCATGTACCAATACCTATAGGATCAATGACAATTTTCTATACTATATAAATGATGTAAACTCATGGTCATTACAAATGGTAAGGGATTAGTCATTTATTACCTGAGCACCTGTAACAAATGTTAGCGACAAGAAGGATCAGGGGCAACCTCATATTCATCTACACATTAGAAGGCCAGACATCTTATAGTAACCATCTGACACACAAACTCATCTGGATACCGGCAATTCTCCACTTGATGAACTTTTCATCTTCCTGAGACATCTTGACCTGTCTTGGACAAAGACATCAGGGAAAAATTTTGTGCCACGAGTGTTTTGTAGGTCATTGGGTTATGACAGGATCCAGATACACTACATGGAGACCTTCCGGTATCAATAGAAAATACTTGTAAGACAATCTTTCCTTTCTGTCTCTGTGATGGTCCCTGTTAAAAGATCTGAATGTCTATGCTTCTAAAAATAGTTGGTGTCAAATATGTATAGCTTGTTACCAAGGATGTGACCATATTATGTATATACAATGTTGTTATGTATATACAACGTCTTTAAAGCACATGATGTATAATAAGGGGGAAATGTGTCATTGTCCAAAATAGTCCTCAGATGAGCATTTGAGAATAAGAGGTCTCAAAGATTGAATGCGCCATCCTCTCAAACTTCTATATTAACAGCTACCTCACTAAAAGCATGAAAAATAATACTACAAAGAGATGTGAGGAACAATGTCCTCACTTACCTAGACATTTATGGTTAGGATGCACTTTCATGAGAGCAAATTGTCACTTCTTACAATTACCAATGTTCTGATAACACTCCTTTAAGAATCGCTGTGTCCTTGTAAAGGGAATATGAAAAAGAACACACACAAATGTGTTTCAGGAAAAAGTTTCCTCTACCAGGCCACATATCCCCCAACTGTTGCCTTCAACCATTACTACGGTCCATGTAAGCTATACCTAGAGGATTGCTTCAGACTTCAGAGAACTTCAGGATCACCCATCAAATCTAGGCTGGAACCACAAAAACTTCTTCATCTTCCTCAACTGTGTATATCAACAAAAATGACAATTATCTAGAATATCATAAGTCCTTCTGAATCCAAAGTAAAACATAAATTTTCTTGCTAAAGAGAAACTACAAAGTCATAATCATTAAAACTATTAAGGTCTCCATGGTATTATTGCAGCATGGCACCAAAAGAAAAGAGAGATTAGGATCATCTTCACATCTTAATTTGTAGATGGATGTAAGATGTCTTGTGCTGTGATTTGTGATCATAAGAACACTTATCTATGTAAGAGAGATTTTATTCTTGAAGGACTCTGTTAATCAGTGTATATCTTCACCTGTCTCTGAGAAACACATCCTGGATAATGCGTTTGCTACTTGTCTCATCCTATCTGTTCATATGAAAATTCCTACATCACTTCAGGAACCATCTACTCTGCCTGTATCCTTACAGAGGTCCCTGCACATAGCATTGTAAGGGAACTCTTACAGATAACCTGTAAACATCGGACAATCAATATTGTAGGGATGGGCACAAGGAATATTACCTGCATGTCTGCTATGACTCTACTACTGCAAGAAATAAATATATATATTATGTGTCTACAAGGACACACAAGAAAACCAAACTCTTGAAAGAAATGTAAGTAAGAGTTCACCACATATATAATAATTAGGAGGAAATTTAGGAGTGCTCAAAGCATTCATTAAACTGAAAATTACATTGGTTTTTCCTTATGCATCTACCACTAAATGCTTTTAATGTCACATTCTCAGCAAGCATGGAATGAAAATTGGCCCTTGCCAGTAATATTGGATAGCTATTGTTTGAAAAGCATGCATGCAAAAAATGTTGGAAAATATGTCTCCTAGTGATTTATTACATATCTCTAAAATTATGAAGACATCTAATAACCAACTATGACATCATCTCATATCTCTACACCACCCAAGTCAGAAAGAAGATCCTTGAATGAAAACTTGGCAATATCAGTTTAAGCACCACTGTCACCTACCTGAATACTGAATATCAGATGAACTGTCAGTAAAGTAGGGTTAAGAAGGCTGTCAAAGGGGTAAAACCTTAACTTATTACCCATATGTTTTTTTTTCTTGACTATGTTAGAAAAAAAATAATTTTTAAGAGCATTTATTAGGTAAAAGTATGGCAAAGATTCTATTAAGTTAGGAAGCAAAGCAGTTAAGTTAGAAAGCAAAGCACCCAATACCAAGTAGAGTGGGTTACGGGTGTTAAGGCACAAGTATTAGTTCTTACAGACAGGTAATTTACATGCCATAACATAGATTAAGGGGTTTAGCTTCAACCAATTTGAGGGTTGTGTTTTTGTATTAGGTCCCTGGAAACTTTTAATTCTTTTATTGTTTTAATGCTTTGATGTTATTATCCAAGTATGAAGGCATGGCTGCCTATGTATTATAACTTTTATTGACAAATTTTTGTTCAAAAGGTTGTGCCGTGCATTCTTTATTCTCAGGGCACATTACTTAATAGTATAGGTCAGAGGAATTTTAGAGGAGCTGGTTTTTGTTGTTGTTACTGTTTAGTATATACTGTAACTTAATGAGAGGTGTGCTGGAAAGAACATAGCCAATGCTTTCTTTAAAGCTTCTTCAGTACATGTTTTATAAGCCCAAATCCATATTCTGGCTTGCATTGGTTCAATGTCACCTATTCCTATGTTAGCCTGCCTTGTTTTACCCCTAAATCACTTTGGTTCCTTAATCTTAAGAAGTCGTGAAGGGTCAACAGTTTGTCTTTTTGGCTTTTGTCAATTGTAAAGGAGCATCAGTCTTTTTTAACATCGTACTGACAATTGTACCCTATTTGATGGAGAGGTGACATGGAAAACTTAGACCTTTGACTATAAGGATAAGGATGATACCAGGAATATGGTGTGTTTTTGTATTGGAAAAGAAGTTATGTGATGTGTTAGAGGGGACGATACACAAGATAATATCAGAGTAGTAGGTTTATAAACATTAAAATGATGGTTATAATTTTTAATCTGTACTTTCCATTAAACCATTAACTTAGTGAATCTTTAATGCTGTGTGTACAATTTGACATAGCATTGGCCTGTTTCTGGAGATCAGTACAAAGGATACATTGAGATATTTGGAATTTAAACACAGTGCATAAGCTTTATGAGGATATTAGTCCCTACCTAGGCAGCAATAAGAAGATTGAGGGACATTTTATCTTGAACGACATTTCATTTAATTTTTGTCTTTAAATTTAAGAGAGACATGTTTTGACCTGAGTCATAGAAGGAGTTTTGAGTAAAGTTGGTAAGGTATTTTATGTATTTGTTAATATTATTGAAGGAATTAAAACAGAGGTTAACTGACCATACCTGTTGAAAATAGGTATTATTTGCATGTTAGAAATACTGGATATGGAGTAGGTTTTACAAGGTCTTGTTTATTGTTTTTACTTCTAGGCAAAGGTTACAGTACATTTTCCTATCCGAACTAGGGTCAGGCAGCTAAGTTCTGTTGTCACATAAATATCACATTTTTTTATGAGCTTTTCACCAAAGTGTCTAAAGTATTGTTTGTATTACTGGCATAATTATTTGTAGTTTTGACTATTAAAAGGTTTTTTATTATTAGTGTGAGAGACTTAATCTACTCAATAGTGGAATTTTAAATTTTATTTTATGTGTTTTTTTAAGATAAAGGATCTTCTGAATTAGTTGGAGTACAGTGTGAATTAAAAGTTGATAACACTTTTAAACATTTATGGTTTTTCATTATCTTCAGTGATTGTGGAGATTCAATGTCTTTTCTATTTGAGAACACATAAGTTATGAACCCTGGTAAGGTTGTTGTGATTCTGAATTTCTTGTTTAGAATGTTGGATAGTGCTGTTTTGTGAACTTTTTTTTGCTTTATTTTTATTAATCGTGTCTGTTAAAATACTATTATTTTAATTTTAATGATTTGTAAGGGGTATAGATTCACAAATAATTTACATATTTTAATGGACTTTTGTCTAGAATATGTGTTTTATAATGTTTATATACTGTATATTTAAATTTATGTGGACTATTTTGGTACCCTTGGGGAAAAGTAGTGTAAGTATACTCTGTTGTTTTTAATGTATCTTGATTTATTTATTTAAAATAACCAAAAATTAAGATTGAAGAATGTAGAAAATATATTTTTCTAAATAAGTACACCAAACCAAGAACCATATGTAAGTATTTGAACTAAACTGTCATAGGAATTTAGGAGTATGGGGTAAATAGGTAAGATTTGTGTTACTTGCTATTTGAAAGAATTGGTGACTTACGAGGGGATTTGAAAGGCATCAATAATCTAAATTTCTTAAACTTAACAAATGAAGCTGTGGTTCTGATTTACATTTGGATTTAATAGGATATTGGTCTCTCTGAGAGAAATTATAGGAGTTATATAAGTGAACGACAATAGGCTGAGTTGTTTTTGTTCTGTAGAGTGTTTTTTTGGTTTAGAACTGAGGATTTATCTTTATTTACATATTTTTGTTTGTACTGTTGATTTTTTGGATAATCTTGTTTTGGAAATTTTTTTTTATGTTGGAGACTTATTTAGCCTCTTAGGAATGATAGGATGGTCAATATTTAGATACACTGTGGCCCTTAAATAAGTCAAAATTATTTTGTCTGATAATGGATTTGGCCATTTCCTAAGATATTAAAATTTTTATACCTACATGTTAGGGAAGGAGGGAATCTTTTGATCTTTGAGGTTTTGTTGATACAGAGCTTTCACAGAATGTGGTCTAGGAATTTAGATAGGGCAGACTATTAAGCCCTAATAATTAAATGAAGTTTATTATGACTTTTGTTACTTTTAAAAGAAATATCTGATGTTTTAATAATATACTGAAAGATGACTATTTGGAGCTTGAAAGAAGGAAACCTTAGGCATGTTTAGCCTTTAAAATCTTTAATCTCTGAAGTAGATGAACCACTACAACAAGAGAAAGATTTTATTTTTGTTGTGTCTTTTACTTAGCAGAGGGAATATCCCTTCAGTTTATGTGATTACATTGCTGCAAGTATAGTTTAATGCTCTAGCTCTTTTATATTTATAATGTTTTGGAGTAAAAATCAACATTTTTGGAGATTTTGTGGGGAGTCATTCGTTGAGGGGGCTTAACCTATATGGAAAGTTTTTATTTTGATAATCAGTTAAGTTCAAATTGAGGATTTTTTAATGGTCCTACATTATTAGTATAAGTGGTTTTCATTGTGACAATTCCTTACAAGCATATAGTATAGTTAGAACAAGTTCACTCTCTCTAATATAGAACCTCATATCCCACTCTCTCTTGCCTCCCTTTGTACATATACTATTTTGTGGATCTCAATATGCTATCTTCATGTGTAGTGTAATCTACCTGTGGCTCTTCACCTACTAGTACCCTTTCCTTTCCCCTCTTCCCTTCCATTTATTATCCCCCAGATAATCTCCCTTTTATATTCATGTGCTATAATTAATACCATCACCCTCATGGTAACTGTGGATTCCACACGTGAGCGAAAACAGCGACATTTGGCTTTTTGAGGTTGGCTTATCTCACTCAACATTATGAACCTCAATTCCATCCATTCTCATGCAAATAACATAGTTTCATTCCTATTTATGAATGATTAATACTCCATTGTGTATATATACCATGTTTTCTTTATCCAGGTATTGGTTCTTGAGCAATTAGGCTGGTCTCATACCTGGCTATTGTTTATAATAATACAATCAGTATGGGTGTGCAGGTGTCATTCTTGTGTATTGATTTGTCCTCCTTTGAATAATATGCCCAAGAGTGGTATAGCAGTGTCATTAAGTAAGGCTGTTTTTAGATTTTTGTTGTTGCTGGGGTTTTTTTGTTGTTGATGTTATTGTTGCTGTTGTTGTCTTTTGATGAGCCTCCATACTGAATTCTATAGCAGGGGAACATATTTGCATTCCAAAAAAGTATATGTTGATTCATTTTTCATCACATCTTCATAAGAATGTCATATTTGTTTTCTTGATGATCACCATTTCAACAGGGGTGAGATAGAATCTCAGTGCACTAGTGATATGCATTATGACAAAGAATGTTGAAATTTTTGCATATATTTTTAGTCATTAGTACTTCTGATTACTGTCTGATGAATTCACTTGCCGAATTATTGACTGGATAATTTGTTCTTTTGGTATTTAATGTTTTAAATGCTTTGTATATTCTGGATATGAAGCCTTGATCCTTTCAATAGCTGACACATATGTCCTCAAAGTCTGTGGGCTGGTTCTTGACTCTGGTAATTGTTTCCTCTGATTTGCAAAATCTTTTCATTTGATGCAATCTCCTTTCTTTGTTCTCTTTCTTATGTTTTGTACAAGTAGAGCTATGCTCAGAAAATAATTGCCTATATATTCCATTGGCTTCCATTTGTTCCTATTGTACTTTCAGGGCTGGTGAAGTGGTTCAAGTGTTAGAGTGCCTACCTAGCAAGCCTGAGCATCTGAGTTCTATGCCCAGCACTGCCAAAAAACAAACAAACAAAAAGTCTCCTGAAGCAGGTTAAAGTTTTGGAATTAAACTAAGATCTTTGATCCACTTTGAATTCATTTTTGTAAAGGATGGGTATAATGTGTACATAAACCTTTTTGCAGGAAGTTTTTATCTACAGGTAAAACTGGGATTTTTTTTTTTTGCAAATATTGCATTTTCTTTTTTATTGTAATTTTCTTGGTTTTTAAATTATATTTTGGTTGGGTGGTTGTTCAAAACTCAAGAGGGCAAATTATTAGTTTTTAAGTGGATTTCAAAGTCTCATTGCCTCATTTATCTGTGAAAGATATTCAGTGTTGACAGACTAATGAAGAACGTTTTTAAGTCTTTGCTCTTTAGTTGAATTAGCATTGATGTTATTACATTTTTAAGATCTCTGTCAGTTGATATAGATCATAGTAGGATTTTTATATTGCTTAAGTGAACAACATTAAATTTTTTATAATTAATGGTCTTATGTATTGATTTATTTTTATTTATTCAGGTGATTATGTAACATTTGAAATTGAAATTACTACTTTAAACTTGATAATTTCAGTTTGGGTCAGTGTTGGGATCCATAACTATTTTTGTTTAGTGTGTTTGCTTTTTGACCAGAAAATCATTAGCATAGGCATGAGTCATTGTCCAAATTTTGGACTTTTTAAATGTGAATGAGCATTACAATAACATTTTACTCTTTTGGATTTTAGTTTTTCCATATAATGTCATAAAGGTCTACATAATGTACTGTGGTAATTTTTAGATTTTTTAAAAATAGGTAGAATTGCAAAAAGGAGTTAATATTAAGATTTAATATACAGGTCAGATGTTTCTATTTTAAAATTTATAAGGAGATCATCTCTGTTGTAGTAGAAATTTAAGTATGTTTAATTCCAAAATTTTAATGTATATTTTAAGGGAAAATTGTTAGGAATGTTAAGATTACTCATCTGGTTTAGTTTTCTTGTTTTTGCAAGAAAAGAAGGAAGGAAGAAAAAAATAAAGGAAACTAACTTTTTATTGGAATTGTATTTTAATTAGGAGCCCAAGATCATGGTATTTGACAAAAGGATGACTTTTACACTTTACAGTGTGCTTAGTAAATTTGTCAGAGATGGTGATGGAGAGTTCCTTTATATCAGAAGTGTGACCGTACAGACCTACTATTGTGAACAATTTGAACTAGTTTTTAAGAAGGAGTATAACAAAAAAGGAATGATAAGACAAACAATGAAGGCTGAGAAAGAAAACATGGAGGATTGTAAATTTATAGCAAAAGGCATTTATGAATATTGAAACAGATATTTTTAGGAACTAAAATGAATAAGATGTTTGGTCTGTAACAATGCTATACCTAGGCTTACAGCAATATTAATAAATTAGATAAACTTTTTATTGTTAATTTAGGGTTGTTATTCTTTGAGTGCAGAGTTGGAATCTCATGACCTGAAGAAAAAGAAAAGGACATGGGAGGGTCAGCGTTTTAAGGTAGTACTATTCCTTTGTGGAGAGTAATGGATACGAAACAGTATTAGTGGAAAGGACATCATAAGCATACAACTTTTGAGACATTAACTTCAGGGGGTAAAGTATTTTTTGAAGAACATTTCATAGTTTTTAATGAAAGTTAAGAGGAAATATCTTTGGTGATTCTTTTGTCATTTAATTAAAAAAAGATATGTAAATAAAGCAATGGGTGCCATGAATGGTCCTCCTCTGTAGGCAGTCTTCATCACCTCATCAGAGGAGGCACATGGGAGAGTTACTAACCCATGAGATGCTCTGTGTGGGGAAATATGCTTTGGATTTTCAAAGAATTAATATACATGCATATTTTGTTTCATATGAGTTTAAGAGCTACAGATTGTTACATTTTATCTCTGACTAGCTAAGATAAGAAAACTTTAAATGACCTTGAGCAGAACTATCTCGTTGTAAGCATAAAGCAGAACAGAAACAAAATATACCAAGAGCCAACAATTTTTATATGTTAACCCTGTAATCATAGGTTATGATACAAATGTCTTGTGCTTTTCCTAAACTAAATTAATCTAAGGCAAAATTATGGCATAAACTCCCTGAGAAGAGAACCTAGATAGGCAATTTATAATTTTGTCACTAGTGTAAGCTCTAAAAAGTAAATGAAGGAAACTTGAGAATTTTCATGTGTAGTGAAAGGAAGGAAGACAGTAGGGGCCTGAAGTGTGACAGACTTAGAGGCCTGGTGTTAGGTGCATTGATGGCAGTAATATAAGGCATGGAAGTGGAGATAAAGAAGCTGTAAATAATGGGGAGAGCAAAGGGGATCCTAAGGTGAGTTTCTATCATGGGAGTTAGATTCTGGCTCCTATAAATTTGCATTGTGGGAATTTTGTTTTCAGAAATATGTCTGATACTGCATTATTTGTCTCAGATTATCTCTAACCTGTGGGGACAGTTCTGGGGAGATCAGCCCTTTAAGTATACGTCTATACTAGTCAGGCATGTTCCTTACAGCCTAGGAATGAGACATGTGCCTAAAAGGGGTTTTGGATAAAATGTGTGCAGCATATGAAGGCTGACTTCTTGTGGGCATTACTCCAACAGAGGCACGGCCTCCACTGGGAATCAGAAAGAACATGGCAACACCACGTGAGGCATGATCTACTCACCTATCAAGATATTGAAGATCAGAATTCTACTGTCATGTGTGTACTTTGCCACTTACCTAGTAATGACCAAGTTTTTGTCAACAATCATCTAAGGTTAGCTATATTCTCATGACTGGAAATGTAAAAGGTGTATTAAAAAACAGTGTTTCAGAGTACAGGTTGTCCTAGAAGAAAACTCTCCCCTTTCCTCGTCAACAACAACTATGAAGTGACACTTAAAATCTACCTAGATTCATGAATTCCTTCAGAGTTGACAGAATTCAGGAGTGTCCATCATTTCTAGTCTGGAGAATTGCAAGTACCATAGCCTTCTCCCTGTCTGGGAATGTCAAAAAACTGACAACGAAACAGGTTTCTGTAATTCTTTCAGCATTGTAAAGTTCAACATAAAATTGCTGGCCAAACACTAAAAACACATATTCACTAGAATTGCTAAGTGCATCTAGGATTCTGATTAAAGCCCTTGCATCAAAAGCCTCTTTAAGGAGGGGTTTTCAAACACCTCATTCCTTAGCTTTGTTGAGGAAGGTCAGACAACCTGAATTGTGATTTAGGTTCATATCAAACCTTACCTATTAAGGAGAAATTTTATTCTTTATAGTTTCTGTCATTAAATTTGGAGCCTTTACCTGCCTCTGAGAAAGACTTCATGCAAAACCAAATTGTTACTTGAGTCATTTGACTCACATATTAGAAATTTACCAAAGCCATTGTATGACTTCATGTTCCATCTACCTTCCCTGAACACAACATTGTAAAATAGTCTTAGTCTTCTGAGGAACCTGTAAAATTCTACTCTCACCAAAGGCATGAAACACAGTCAACATGACAGGACCCTTCCTATGCCTCTGAGTATGAAATTCACAGTGCCTGTCAGCAAGGAAACAATAGTATGTGACACTTCTTTAAATATTAGGGAGTAATTGGGTATGTAGGCATCTACAGTACAAAAGTTGGAGATATAATAAGGCATCCTAATGATTTCTGAAAATGGAAAGGTATCTATTGTCTGAATGTGGCATCACCACCTAACTGTACACTAGTAAAGACATTAACAGACAACTTGCCAGAAAACATGGCTGACAGCAGGGTACTCAAACCCCCCTTACCTTACCTGCGTAAGCAACACGAGATGTTCTGCATTGCAGTATCATTACTTTATCCCTTGCCTCATTTTTAGCTAGCTTCTGTCAGGAATCTTTTCAAGTTTTGGTTTTTCTTGGAAGAAACCTGAAAAACACATGCATAAATACACCCTAGGATACAACTGCTCTTCAAGGACATCTGCACAGTGTGGTCCATAAAATCAATTTCAAAGAGCACTGAAGCTCTGCCTAGATACTGAGACTAATCTGAGTTGATGGATTCAGCAGGATGGCCCTTCATTTCTCATTTCTCATCTGGATACCTGCAAAAAATTCTTTGCCTAATGCTTCCTGACAAGAACATAGCAATGACAGGAAGCACATTATAATCATTCCCTCAACGTAACACTTTCTCTCACATGAAATATTTAAACCCTTGGATATTAAAATTCCTAAGGGGTTTGTATGTTTTTACAACCAACCATGGCGACAGGGAGGGTTAGGCCATAATCTCAGTTACCTGTGTTTTTGAAAGTCAAAAGTTCTATGCTATGACTTAGCCCAACAACACTCTTTATGCCTCTAAAAGAGGGTGTCTCCATTAGCATTACCAGTTAGCAAGGATACAATATTACGAGACCTAGTAGTATTTATGGACATATGTGTGGGTTTTTTTCAACACATCATGTGATAGTTCCCGAAACATTCTTCAGATGGGCATCTGGGAATTAGCAGATCACAGTGATTAAAGGGGGACAGCTTACATGAGACCTTACTAGGTTAAGGAAAAAATGATAATAACAAGACAACACCATGATATTCACAACTTCCCCACCTACCTGATACTTAAAATCAGATGGCTTGCACTGTCATATGTGTAGTTTGGCACTTAACAAGTAATTAGCAATGCTCCTTCAACATTCCTTCCTTGATGGGTGCTGAACTCTTGTTCAGGGAATGTGAAAAAAAAGAAAGCATACAAAACTGTGCCTCAGGCTTCAGCTTGGTCTACCAGGACACCTGACGTTTCCCATGCCTGCAACGATTATTATGGGACATTTCAACTCTACCTGCATTTGTGAATTACTTCAGAGTTGACAAAATTTCAGGAGGTACATCCCTTCCTGGACTAGACACATTGAAAATTGTTAATCTTCTGTCTGTTTTGCAAGGTCAACAACAATGAAATTGAACCAGTATACCATAAATCCTTCAGTGCATGCATGTTCAACACAGAAAAATGAGAAATTCATATTCGCTACAATTGCTAAGAACTCTGCTGTCTTATCTCAATACCTGCAATAAAAAACGTGTTGAAAGGAGGGGTTAGAGACATCATCATCACTTACCTATGTAAGTGAAGGTAAGACTTCCTATGATGGGATTTAGGAGAATATGACAATTTACCTAGGTATTAGAAATTCTAGTCTTGAAGAACTCTGTGAGTCACTATGTGTCAATACCTGTCTCTGAGAATAACATCCTGGAAAATGCATTTGCTACTTGACTTATTCTACATGTCCATATGAAAATTCCTCATGTCATTGTATCACTTTGGGATTCTTCTACATTACCTGGTTAGTTGCAGAAGTCCAGGTATACAGCCTTGTAAGGAAGCTCTTACTGTCCTGAGAGGATACCTGTAGATTTCCAAAGTCAATGTCAATGTGATGGATGCAATGAATATTACCTGGATGTCTGCCTGGGCCTCTATCCCTGCAAGAAGTAAACATCCATTATTTGTCTGCATATAGACACAAAAAAACAAACTCTTAATAGAAATGTGAAGGAGATATTCATGTTTTCACCAGTTACATGTCAAATAAGGGGAAGTATAGGTATGCACTAAGCATTCATCAAATGTGAATCTAAAATTCCACTATCAGTGTAAAATTAATGGAAACAATAAAAATTACACGGTCCTTTCCTTATAATTACCACTACCAGCTTTAATGTGTGATTTTTTATAAGTAAGCAAGCATACAATATAATTTGCTTTTCTAATAATTTTAAGTAGCTATTGTGGTTTGATAAGCATCCTTGCAAAAATGTAAAATATAAGTATCTCCTGATGATTTTATATACATATAAAATTATGAGCATCTCTAATGACTGAATGAGGCAGCATCTCATATTTCTATACTAGGTTAAGTTGTAAGTCAGGAACACCAGTTCAGGCACCCCTCTCACCTGCCCAGATACTGAACATTTGATGGGCTGCAGAGTTGTATTGTCAGCAGAGTGGGTCAAGAAGGTTTTCAGTAAGAGTAAAACCTTGAATGTATCACACAAAAGTATTTTGAGTATTTATGAGGTAAAAGTGTAGCAAAGATTCTTTTAGGTAAGGAAATAAAGCAATTAGCTGTAGAAGAAACAGGTAAACATGCTCCAATGCAGTTTATTTGTGGTTTTACAGAAAAAAAGTAGTTCTTCCACCACAGCTCTTTAAATGATCTTAGGTAGGCTAGAGGGTTCAGCTTAAGCTGATTTGGGGGGGGAGGTTGTTGTTGTTTTATATACTTTTTAAATTATTGTTGTACCTAGGGTACATTGTAACATTTACAAAAGTTTTGTTTATATACCAGCTAAACTGAAGTATTTTGCTGCTGCAATTTTTTGGTGTTACTCCCCAAGGATGAAGACATCATGTCTGGGGAGATCTTACCAATCAAAGGGTCTCATGACATGAATACCTACACTTTGTAACCCTTATGATCTTATTTCTGATCAAAATGATCACCACACAAGACATTATACTCAGGGCACATTAATCATCAGGGAGCAGGTCAGAGGAACTGTAGAGGGGCTCTTGTTTTTAGCTTTTACATTTGTTTTCTCTTTTGTATTATAGCATAACTGAGGTGAGCTGGAAAGAATGTATCATGTGCCTTATTGAAAGATTATTTAGTACAATGTTTTAGTTTTTCCCTGCCTCCTTATTCTGGCTTTCTTTTGTTCCTGTACCACCTGTGCTTCTCTTAGCTTACTTCATTTACCCCATCAATCACTTTGGTAGGATTTTTAAAGGTCTTTATCTATTTTTTTTGTATGTACAGGAAGTGTTGTAGTACATTTTCCTGTGGAACCTAGGTGTAAGCAGGGCCATAAGTTCTTGTCCATAACTATCACATTTTATGTTTTTGATGTACATATTCTTGTGTAATTAATTATTCTCATTCCCTTTATTAGTTTTGAGTATTAGTATTTTAGCGGGAGAAATTCTAAACAATTTAGTAACATTTTTTATTTTTATAGGTATGATTTTGTTGTTTTTATCATCAGTAAGTCTTTTGACTTGGCTGTCCCTTAGTTGGTATGAATTACTTAGAGTCATTTTAAAGTTGCTTATATTTTTCATGTATTTATGAGTTTCATTCTTGGTTGTGTAGATTTTAAGTCCTTTCTTATTTGAGTGTGCATATGTTTTGAAGCCTGGTTAATAGTTGTTGGGAGCCTGGTTTTTATGTTTAGTATGTTGGACAATGCTGTTAATAGGCCATTTTGAAAAGTGATATTAGCTGCATTTTGATTAGTTGTATCTATTAGAATATAAGGTTGAGGGACATTTTACTTGAAGAACATTTCCTTTTAATTTTTGCTTTTGAATTTAGGACTGACATGTCTTGAATTGTGACATAGAAGGACTTTTGAGTAATGCTAGTGAGGTATTTTATATGTTATAGTTCTTAATATTATTGAAGGGATTAAAATAGATGCTAATTGATGATTAACAACCAAGGTCTGTTGTCACATAAATATCACATTTTGTTATGAGCTTTCCAGTGAGGTGTCTGAAATACTGTCTGTATTTAATTACTGGAATATTAATTCACAGTTTTGAGTATTAAGAGGTTTTTATCATTAGTGGGAGAGATTTAATCCAGTCAATTAGTAGAATTTTAAATTTTATTTTATGTGTTGGTTTTTTTGTTAAATAAAGGAATTTTCTGAATTAGTTGGACGATAGTGCAAACTAGCTATAATAGTCCTTTTAAAGTTGATAAAACATTTAAATATTAATAGTTATTCATTATCTTAGGTGATTGTGGAGATTCAACATCTTTTCTATCTGAGAGCACATAAGTTACAAAACCCGGTTAAAGGTTGTCGTGATTATGAATTTTTTATGTATAAGGATGTTGGATAAACTATTTTGTAAAGTTTTTTTGCTTCGTTTTGATTAGTTGAGTCTGTTGGAATATTAATTATTTTAATTTTAATGTTTTGTGGGAGGTATAGATTAGAAAGTTATTCAGATATTTTATTAGCCTTTTGTGTAGGAGTTGTATTTTACAGTGTTTATCCATGGTATATTTAAATTTATGTGGACTATTTTTGTACCCTTGGGGAAAAGTAGTGTAAGTATACTCTGTTGTTTTTAATGTATCATCATTTATTCACTTAAAATAAACAAAAATTGAGACTTTGGATCTAGAAGAATATAGAATATATGTATTTCCAAATAAGAACACTAAATCAACAACCATATGTAAGTATTTGAGCTAAAATATAGGGATTTAGGAATATGGGGTAAATAGGCCCTATAGTATTTTTAAGTTTTGTATAATCTGTACTTGTTATTTGAATGAAGAGGTGATTTACAAGCGCATTTGGAAGGAACCAATAATCTAAATTTCTTAAGCTTATTAAGTGAAGCTTGTGGCTCTGATATAGATTTGAGCTTAATAGGATATTGGTTTTTCTGAGAGAAATGTAAGAGTTATAAGTGAATAACAATGAAAGAGTTTTTTTTCTGTAGGGTGTTTTTGGGTTTTAGACTTGAGGATTTTTTTACTTACTTATTTCTTGGTTGTACTGGTGAGGATTATTTTTTGATAATAGGATTTTTTAATTTGGGGAACATTATGATTTTTTTATGTTGGGGGCTCATTAGCTTCTCAGGAATGATAGGATGGTCAATATTTAGATGCATTGTGGCCCCTAATGTAGTCAAAATATCTTTGTCTGATAATGGAGTTGGGCATTTTTGAGACATTTTGTGGGAAATTAAAATTTTTATACCTACATGTTAGGGAAGGAGGGAATCTTTTGATCTTTGAGGTTTTGTTGATACAAATCTTTTACAGAATGTGGTCTAGGAATTTAGGTAGGGGAGACTAAATTACTAATACTAAAATGAAGTTTATCATGATATTTGTTACATTAAGAAATACCTGAGGCTTCAATAACACACTGAAAGATGACTATTTAGAGCTCAATAGGGGGAAGTGTTAGGCATGTTTAGATTTTTAAGATCTGCCATGTCTGAAGTAGATGGACCACCACAACTACAGAAAGAGAATTTTTGGTCTGTTTTTTCATAGCAGAAGAAGTATCCCCTCAGTTTATGTAATTACTTCCATGCAACAAGACTTTTAGTGTTTTATAATATTTGGGGATATCAATCGACTTTTTTGGAATTTTGAGGGTTCATTTGTAAAGTTGGCTTAATCTCTGTGGGGAGTTTTTTAAATTTTTATTTTGATAATCAGTTGAGTTCAAATTGAGGATTTTTAATGAGTCCACATTAATAGTATGATTTGTTTTCATTGTGGCAACCCCTTACAAGCATACAGTACATTTAGAACAAGTTCACCACCTCTATTATAGAACCTTATATCCCTCTCTTTACTGACTTCCTTTTTTCCAAATATTATTTTGTATGTCTCATTATGCTATCTTCAAATATATGTGTAAACCACCTTGTGGTTCTTTACCCACCAGTACCCTCTCCTTTCCCCCTTTACCCTTACTTATGTTCCCCAAATAATCTTTCTTTTTTTTACTCATGTGCCATTATTAATATTATCATCCTTATGGTAAGTGTAGATACCACACTTGAGCAAAAACATGCGACATTTGGCTTTTTGAGTTTGGCTTATCTCACTCAACATAATGATCCTCAATTCCACCCATTCTCCTGCAACACGATTTCATTCTTCTGTATGGGTGAATAATACTCCAGTGTGCACATATCCCACATTTTCATTACCCTCTTATTTATGCTTGGGCAACTAGGCTGGTCCCATAGCTGGCTTTTGTTTATAGTGATGAAATCAATGTGGGTGTGCAGGTGCTGATTCACACTCCTTTGAATCTATGCCCAAGAGTGGTACAACAGGGTCATTTTGTAGGGCTATTTTTAGATTTTTGTTGTGGCTGTTTGTTTGATGAGCCTCCACTAATGTGCATAGCAGTAGCATGTATTTACATTCCCACTAACTGTACGTGGGTTCCTTTTTCATCACATCCTTATAAGCATTTATTTGTTCCCTGGATGATTGCCATTTCAAGAGGGATAGAAGAGAATGTCAGTGTAGTAGTGATATGCCTTTCCTTTATAGATAAGAATGTTGAAATTTTTACCTATATTATTAACTAACATTAGTACTTCTTAGAATGATCTGTTCAATTCATTGACCCATTCATTAATTCAATTATTTTTCCTTTGGTGTTTATGTTTTGAGCTCTTTGTATATTCTGGATATTAAGCCTTGATCCTTTCAATAGCTGACATATATGTCCTCAAATTCTGTGGGCTGGTTCTTGACTCTGGTAATTGTTTCCTTTGATTTGCAGAATCTTTTTCATTTCATGTAATCCCTTATTTCTGTTCTTATTTTTTGTGTGATTTGAGTCATATTTAGACAATAATTTCCTATTCTTGTATTTTATAGTATTTTCCCTATGTTCCTATTGTACTTTCAGGGCTGGTGGAGTGGCTGATGCCTAGCAAGCCTGAGGAACTGAGTTCTATATCCAGTATTACGAAAAAAGAAAAAAAAAGACCCTGAAAATGTTTTAAACTTTCAGAATTAAATTAAGATTGTTTTACAGATTAAGGTAGAATGGGGAAAATAGAGGAAATGAACCAGTTGGGGATATAATACATATATATGTGGAAATATTACAAGGAAACTCCTTGTGTAGCTACCTTTACCAAAAACAAGAAAAAATGTCATTTTCTACTTTTTTTATTTCTTCTTTTTTCTTCTACAACATCAGAGGATGGTGGAACAGGTCCTGGGAGGGGGAGTTGGTACCAGTGGGAGGAGGGAGATGGCAGGGAAAGGGGCTAGGAGTGTGAATACAATGTAAAAACTGTGTACACATGTATGTAAATGAGAAAATGATACCTGTTGAAACTATTCCAGGAATGGGGGAAGGGAGGATAAAAGAAAGGGGTTGAGGCAATGAATTCAAATCTGATATATTTGATACATTGTAATAACTCTTATTTTTTCTTTATTCATTTATTCATATGTGCATATATTGTTTGGACCATCTGTCCCCCCTGTCCCCGCTCCCTCATCTCTCCCCCACCCTCCTTGCTTCCAGGAAGAACATGTTCTGCCCTTTTCTCCAACTTTGTTGAAGAGTAGACATAAGCAATAATAAGAAAAGCAAAGCGTTTTTGCTAGTTGAGATAAGGATAGCTATACAGAGAGATTCCTAGCATTGCTTCCATGCACAAGTGTATTACAACCCTAATTGATTCATCTCTATTTGACCTCTTCACTACTTCCTGGTCACCTTCCCATATTGACCTCTGTCGCTTTAAGGTCACTGTATTAGCTCCTCTGCAGTGGGGACATCAAACACTTTCAACTTTTGGGTTTCCTACCTATCCCCATATGTACCTGTCCACATACCTCCCGTATGTGCTCTTCCCTTAGCGTGTAACCCAAGTCCAACAACATTGCTGCATTTGCCCTAGATATGAAGTCCACATATGAGGGAGAACATATGATTTTTGGTCTTCTGAGCCTAGCTAACCTCGCTCAGGATGATGTTCTCCAGTTCCATCCATTTACTTGCAAATGATAAGATTTCATTCTTCTTCATGGCTGCATAAAATTCCATTGTGTATAGATACCACATTTTCTTAATCCATTCATCGGAGGTGGGGCATCTTGGCTGTTTCCATAACTTGGCTATTGTGAATAGTGCCACAATAAACATAGGTGTGCAGGTGCCTCCGGAGTAACCTGAGTCACATTCCTTTGGGCATATCCCCAAGAGTGGTATTGCTGGATCATATGGCAGATTTATGTTTAGTTTTTTTAAGAAGCCTCCGTATTGTTTTCCAAAGTGGTTGTACTAGCTTACATTCCCACCAGCAGTATATGAGGGCTCCTTCTTCCCTGCATCCTCGCCAACATTTGTTGTTGGTGTTGTTTTTGATGATAGCTATTCTAACAGGAGTGAGGTAGAATTTTAGTAGGGTTTTGATTTGCATTTCCTTTATGGCCAGATATGGTAAGCATTTTTTCAAGTGTTTTTTTTTTTTTTGGCCATTTCAATTTCTTCTTTTGAAAAAGTTCTGTTTAGATCAGTTACCCATTTCTTTATTTGTTAATTGATTTGGGGAGAGTTTAGTTTTTTGAGCTCCCTGTATATTCTGGTTATCAGTACTTTGTCTGATGTATAGCTGGTAAATATTTTCTCCCACTCTGTGGGTGATCTCTTCACTTTAGAGACCATTTCTTTTGTTGTACAGAAGCTTTTTAATTTTATGTAGTCCCATTTGTCCATCTTTTCTCTTAGTTGCTGAGCTGCTGGGGTTCTATTGAGGAAGTCTTTGCCTATTCCTATTGCTTCTAGAGTACTCCCTGCTCTTTCTTGTACTAACTTGAGAGTTTCAGGTCTGATATTAAGGTCTTTGATCCATTTTGAGTTGATACTTGTACAGGGTGATAAACATGGATCTAGTTTCAGTTTTTTGCAGACTGTTAACCAGTTTTCCCAGAAGATTTTGTTGAAGAGGCTGTCTTTTCTCCATTGTATATTTTTAGCCCCTTTGTCAAAGATTAGTTGTGTGGCTTCATATCCGGGTCCTCTATTCTGTTCCACTGGTCTTATGTCTGTTTTTGTGCCAGTACCATGCTGCTTTTATTGCTATTGCTTTGTAATATAGTTTGAAGTTGGGTATTGTGACACCTCCAGCATTGCTCTTTTTGCTGAATATTGCCTTGGCTATTTGTGGTCTCTTGTGCTTCCAAATGAACTTTAGGATAGATTTTTCAATCTCTGTGATGAATGTCATTGGGATTTTGATGGGAATTGCATTAAACATGTAGATTGCTGTTGGTGGTATAGCCATTTTTACTATGTTGATTCTTCCAATCCATGAGCATGGGAGATCTCTCCACTTTCTATAGTCTTCCTCAATCTCTTTCTTCAGAAGTTTATAGTTTTCCTTGTAGAGGTCATTCACATCTTTTGTTAGGTTTACACCTAGGTATTTGATTTTGTTTGAAGCTATTGTAAATGGAATTGTTTCCATATATTTTTCTCAATTTGTTCACTGTTGGTGTATAGAAAAGCTAATGATTTTTTTAAGTTGATTTTGTATCCTGCCACTTTGCTGAAGCTGTTTTTGGTGTCTAGGAGTTTTTGGGTAGAGTTTCTTGGGTCTTTAAGGGATAGGATCATGTCATCTGCAAATAGAGATTTTTTGACAATTTCTTTACCTATTTGTATTCCTTTTATTCCTTCTTCTTGCCTAATTGCTCTGGCTAGGAATTCCAGTACTATGTTGAATAGGAGTGGGGATAGTGGGCACCCTTGTCTCGTTCCTGATTTTAGGGGAAATGGTTTCAGTTTTTCACCATTAAGTATGATGTTGGCTGTAGGTTTGTCATATATAGCTTTTATAATGTTGAAGTACTTTCCTTCTATTCCTAGTTTTCTTAGAGCTTTTATCATAAAATGGTGTTGGATCTTATCAAAGGCTTTTTCTGCATCTCTTGAGATTATCAAGTGGTTTTTGTCTTTGCTTCTGTTAATGTGGTTTATTATGTTTATTGATTTTCATATGTTGAACTACCCTTACATCCCTGGGATGAAGCCGACTTGGTCTTGGTGAATGATCTTTCTGATATGTTGTTGGGTTCGGTTTGCCATTATTTTATTGAGGATTTTTGCATCGATGTTCATTAAGGAGATTGGCCTACAGTTCTCCTTTTTGTATGTGTCTTTGTCTGGTTTTGGGATGAGTGTAATATTGGTTTCATAAAATGAGTTAGGCAATGTTCCTTCCCTTTCTATTTTTTGGAAAAGTTTAAGGAGAGTTGGTATTAGTTCTTGTAAGAACTCTTTTAAATACCACAATATACCACACCCAGCATAACAATAAAAAAATTAAGATCCTTGATCCATTTTGAATTCATTTTTGTAGAGGATGGGATTTAATGACTAGTTTAATCTTTCTATGTGTCCATAACCAGCTTTGCAGCAAGTTATTTTTATTTATATTCAAACCTGGGATGCTTATTTTTTAATATTACATTTTATTTTTATTATAATTTCTTGCTTTAACCTTTTCTTGTTTTTTAAAATTATATTTTGGTTAGTTGCTCAAAATCCAACAAGGAAAATTATTAATTTTTAAGTGGATATTGAATTGTAATTGCCTATTTTTGTTATTTTTGAATATATTCAGTATTGACAAAGTAATATTTTTAAAAGTTTGTATCCTTTAGTTGAATCATCATTGATTTTATTACATTTTTATGGTCTTTGTCAGTTGGTGTAGATCATAGGAGGATTTTATTTTTTTAAGAGTGCAAAGCATACATATTTTATAATTAATGATCATATGTATTCATCATTTTTGTTATTATTTGACCAGATGATTATGGAACTTTTTAAGTTGAAATTACTACTTAAAAATACTCTAAAATTTGTCATTTAAATTGGGGGTTGTATTGGAATTCATAATTGTTTTTGTTTGATGTGTTTGCTCTTTGACCAGAGAACCATTAGCGTAGGGAGGCCTGAGTTACTGTCCAAATTTTGGGTTTGTTAATGTGCATAAGCATTATAATAAATTTTTGCTCTTTTTGATTTTATATTTCCATATAATTTCAGAAATGTCTGCATAATATATCTTACATCATTTTTAGATTTTGGTAAAATGGGAATAATTGCAAAAGGAAGTCATTATGAGGGTTTAGCATATAAGCTAGATGTTGCTAATTCTTACATTTATATTGGGGTCATTTGTATTGTAGTAGAAGCCTAACTCTTAAATTTTTGTTTAATTTAAAAATTTTAATATATAATTTAAGGGGGAATTGTTATGAATGTCAACATTACTCATCTGGTTTGGTTTTCTTGTTTGTTTATGGAAGAAAAGAAAGAAGAAAGAAAAAAGAAAAGTAAAGAACTTTTTTTTGTAATTTTATTTTAATTAAGAGCCCGAGACTATGGTATTTGACAAAAGGATGAGTTTAACACTTCATAATGTGGTTAGTAAATTTGTCAGAAATGGTGATGGAGATTACCTTCATTCCAGAAATGTGACAATACAGGACTGTCATTGAGACCAAATGGAACTCCTATTTAATCAGGAGTCTAGCCAAAAGCAATGATGAGACAAACAGTGAGAGATGAGATAGTTAACATAGAGCAGTATTTTAAATTTATAATAAAAGTCTTTTATGAATATTAAAACAGTGATTATTAGGAACTAAGATGGATATGGTGCTTGGTCTATAACAATATTCTACCTAGGGTTATAGCAATATTAGTAAATTAGATAATTTTTCACAATTAATATGGGGCTCCTGTTTTTTGGGTACAGAGTTGGAATGAAAAGGACATGGAAGGGTCTGCTTTTTATGATAGTACTCTTCCTTTGTGGAGAATGATGGATACGAAACTATCTTAGCTATGATGGAGGGAACTTCATAAATGTATAAAATTTGAAAGATTAACTTTTGGGGTAAGGTATTTTTGAAGAATATTTTGTATTTTCAAATGAAAGTTAAGAGGAAATATCTTTGATGATTCTTTTCTCATCTTAATTTAAAAAGAGATATGTGAATAAGGCAGTGGTGCCATGAATGGCCAGCTTCTATAGTCAATCTTCATCATCTCATCAGAAGAAAGGCATGGGAGAGTTTCCACTCCATGAGATGCTTCGTGTGTGGGAAATATTGTTTGGATTTTGCAAAGAATTAATATGCATTTCAGAGCTACAGAATGTTATGTTTTGTCACTGACTGCCTAGGTAACAAAACTTTAAATGACTTTGAACAGCAGAACTATCTCATTATAAGCATAAAGCAGGAAAGAGACAGAATATACCAAGAGCCAACAATTTTATATGTTAACCCTGTAATTGTGGGTTATGATACAAACGTCTTGTGCTTAAAAAGTTTTTCCTGAGTTAAAGTAAATTTAGGGCAAATTATCTAACCTCCCCAAGAAGAGAACCTAGATAGGCAATTTATAATTTTATCATTAGTGTAAGCTCTAAAAAGTAAATGAAGGAAACTTGAGAATTTTCATGTGTAGTGAAAAGAAGAAAGACAGTAGGGGCCTGAGGTTTGACAGACTTAGAGGCCTGGTGTTAGGTGCATTGATGGCAGTAATATAAGGCATGGAAGTAGAGATAAAGAAGCTGTAAATAATGGGGAGAGCAAAGGGGATTCTAAGGGTAAGTTTCTACCATGGGAGTTAGATTCTGGCTCCTATAAATTTGCATTGTGGGGATTTTGTTTTCAGAAATATGTCTGATGCTGCATTATTTGTCTCAGATTATCTCTAACCTGTGGGGACAGTTCTGGGGAGATCAGCCCTTTAAGTATACGTCTATACTAGTCAGGCATGTTCCTTACAGCCTAGGAATGAGACATGTGCCTAAAAGGGGTTTTGGATAAAATGTGTGCAGCATATGAAGGCTGACTTCTTGTGGGCATTACTCCAACAGAGGCACGGCCTCCACTGGGAATCAGAAAGAACATGGCAACACCACGTGAGGCATGATCTACTCACCTATCAAGATATTGAAGATCAGAATTCTACTGTCATGTGTGTACTTTGCCACTTACCTAGTAATGACCAAGTTTTTGTCAACAATCATCTAAGGTTAGCTATATTCTCACGACTGGAAATGTAAAAAGTGTATTAAGAAGCAATAATGTTTCAGAGTACAGGTTGTCCTAAAAGAAAACTCTCCCCTTTCCTCGTCAACAATAACTATGAAGTGACACTTAAAATCTACCTAGATTCATGGATTCCTTCAGAGTTGACAGAATTCAGAAGGTCCACCATTTCTAGACTGGAGACTTGCAAGTATTGTTGGCTTCTCCTTGTCTGGGCACATAAAAAAAACTGACAATGAACCAGGATTCTGTAATTCTTTCAGCATTGTAAGGTTTAGAAAAACACTAAAAACACATATTCACTAGAATTGTTAAGTGCACCAAGGATTCTGATCAAAGCCCTTGCATCAAAAGCCTCTTTAAGGAGGGGCTTCAGAACACCTCATTCCTTAGTTTTGTTGTGAAAGGTGAGACAACCTGAACTGTAATTTAAACTCATGTCACTCCTTACCTATTTAGAAGAAATTCACTCTTTATGATTTCTGTAAGTAAATTTGGAGGCTTTATCTGCCTCTGAGAAAGACGTAATGCAAAATCAAATTGTTACATATGTCATTTGATGCACACATTAGAAATTTCCCAAGGTCATTGCATCACTCCATGTTCCATCTGCCATCCCTGGATTCTTGCAGATGTTCTCAGAACATGGCATTTTAAAAATAGTCTTACTCTTGTGATGAACCTGTAAAATTCCACCCTCAACAAAGGAATGAAACACAGTCAACATGGCAGGACCTTTCCTAGCCTCTCCCTATTAGAGCATTAAATGCACATTACCTCTCAGCAAGGAAACAATAATATGTGATGCTTCCTTAAATATCAGGGAGCAATTGAGTATGTACATATCTCCGGTAAAAAGGTTGGGAAAATAAAAGACTTCTTAATGATTTGTTTAAAACTCTGAAAATAAGAAGGTATCTATTGGCTGAATGTGGTATCACCCTATACCTGTCCACTAGTAAAGACAGGAACAGGCAACTTGCAAGAAAACGTAGTTAACAGCAGGGTAACCAAAGCATAGTTACCTACCTGCATATGGAACATAAGATGTTCTGCATTGTGGTATCATTAGTTTATCCCTTGCCTCAATTTTAGCTAGCTTCTGTCAGGAATCTTTTCTGAGTTTTAATTCCTGTTTGAGGATACCTGAAAAACATACACATAAATACATCTCAGGATACAACTGTTCTTCAAGGACACCCACATAGTAAGGTGGACCCCTCCACTACCAGCATTAATGTCAGATTGTTTATAAGCAAGCATAGAATAAAATTTGCCTTTCCAATAATATTAGATATTGTGGTTTGAAAAGCATGCTTGCAAAATGTAAAACGTATCTCCTGGTAATTTATTGTATATACATATAAAATTATGAGCATCTTTAATGACTGAATGTGGCAGCATCTCCTATTTACTAGCCAAGTCAGTAACAGGAAACCTGCATGAAAACTTGGGAATACCAGTTCAAGCCCCCATCTCACCTACCTGGATACTGAACATCTGATAGGCTGCCGCGTTGCATTGTCAGCAGAGTGGGTCAAGGTTTTCAGTAGCGGTAAAACCTTAACTTATAGCTCATGGGTTTTTTTGTTCTTGAATGTGTCACACAAAAGAATTTGTGAGTATTTATGAAGTAAAAGCATTGCAAAGATTCTTTTATGTAAGGAATTAAAGTAGTTTTTCATAGGAGAAACAGGTAAAAACATACTCCAGTGGAGTGTATTTGTGATGTTACAGAAAGAGCTCTTTAAATGATCTTAGGTAGGTTAGGGTGTTGAGCTTAAACTGATTTTCAGTGTAGTGGTTTTTGCTATGCACCAGCTAATTTAAAGTATTTTGCTACTATAATATTTTATATTACTCCCCAAAGATGAAGGCATTATGTCTGGAAAGATCTTATTAATCAAAGGGTCTCATGACATGTGTGCCTACACTTTGTAACTTTTATGGGATTATTTCTACTCAAAAGAATTGCTGCAGCAGACATTCTTCATTCTCAAGGCACATAATTATCAGGGAGCAGGTTAGAGGAACTGTAGAGGAGCTCTTAGTTTTAGTTTTTGTATTTGTGTTTTGCTTTTTTATATTATAATTTCACTGAGGTGTGCTGTAAAGAATGTATCATGTGCCTTCTTAAAAGATTTAGTACAATGTTTTAATTTATAGTCCTATCTCATTATTATGGGTTTTTTTTGTTCCCTGTCTTTATTTTGGCCTGCCTTATTCGTCCCCTAAATCAGTTTGGTAGATTTTATAAAGGTCTTTATCTCTTTTTTTGTATCTACAGAAAGTATGATAGTACTTTTTCCTGTAGATTCTAGGTGTAAGTAGGGACATAGATGTTTTCATAAAACTATCACCTTTGTTATGAGCTTTTCAGTGAGATTTTTATGCATATATTGTCTTGTATTTAATTACTAGTAAACCCTTTACTATAAGTTTTGAGTATTAGTGTAATTAGTGGGAAATATTTAGTAACATCTTTAGTGACATTTTATTTATTATATATGTGATTTTGTTATTTTTAACATAAATGTCTTTTGAATTAGTTGGTCTACAGTGGGGATGAACTAGATAGAGTCCTTTTTTAGGTAGAATGTATTTTTCAAGTAATTATGATTGTTATTTTCGTCTTAGGTAGTTCTATAGATTTTAAATTCTTTCTTATTTGAGAGGACATATGTTTTACCTTGGTTAATAGTTGTTGGGAGCCTAACTGTTTTGATTTTATCTTTAGGATTTTGGACAGTGCTGTTCATAGACCATTTTATAAAATGATATTAACTGTATTTTGATTAGTTGCATCTTCTAGAATATTATTCATTATTTTAATTTTAATTTTTGCTTATGGGGATATAGATTAACAAATTATTTATATATTGTTTTAGGGCTTTCTAGATAAGAGTTACAGTTTGCAATTTTTTTATGGATCTTACATTTGTTTAGCTATGGAGTGTTTTTAAACCTTTGAGGCAATATAGTTCGTGTGTACTGTATTGTTCCTAAAGTGCCTGGAAATGCTTATTTAAAAGTAAACAAAATTGAGACTTGGATCTAGAGTCATGTAGAAGGATTTGTTGTTTTATTTAAGAACATTAAATCAAGAACTGTCTATAGGAATTTGAGAAAAATATTATATACTATTACCAATTATGAGATGACTTAGCATTCTAGTTTTGTTTCAGTTTCATTTAAGTTTCAATTTCTATCTTGTTTTCCAATATTGAGAGTAAGTGAGTTACAAGGAGAGTGGAAGGGCACCAATAATAAAACATAATGAAAATAGGAATTAAAGGATTTGGCTTTCATTTGTTTTGGGTTTAAAGAGTCTTGTTTTTTATGAGGATAATGGAAAGAACTTTTTAATTGAACAATGCTAGGCTGAGTTGTAATTGTTTTATTAAATGTTTTAGTGTTTCAGATCTGATGATTTATTTTTGATAAGATCTTTTGGGGAAAGTGATGGCATTTTTTATGTTGGTTGCTTACTAGGTTTCTCAGGAATGACAAAGATGTGTTCTGACTGTTAAAGGAGTCCAAAATATTTTTGTCTAATTAAGGATTTGACATTTTAATAAAACAAGAAATTCTTATAAGAAATTAAAGTTTTATACCGGTAGGTTAGGGAAGATGTGAATCTCTTGATCTTTGAGGTTTGTTAATACCCCTTTTTTGCATAGCTCTTTTTAGAAATGGGTTAGAGAATTTAGTTAGACAGAATATTAAGCCCCACAACATATAAACAAAATTAATCATGATGTTTGTTACACTGACAAATATGTTAGTTGACTGTTAGGGGATTAATAGAGGGAAGTCTTGAATGTATTTAATCTTTAAGGTCTGCCATCTCAGAGGCTGATGACCCACCCTCTCTCTGGAGAGAGAGAGAGAGAGACACTTTTGGGGGGCCTTTTTTCATGACAGAGTATACTCTTGGTTGATGTGCCCCCCCTTTTGTGTAATTAGATTTTTGGTGTCCCTGGTTGTATATTCATAATATTTTGGGGGCATCTTTCAATTTCTTTCCTGGAGTGATTTTGGGTCATTTTTGATAGGGATTACCCTTATGGGAAGTTTTATTTTTTAATTTAAGTTGTATATTTGTAACCAATTGTGTTCAAATCCTGTATTATTTCTACCTTATACATTAATAATATAAGCTTTCATGGTGAAAATTCAATAATTGCATGTTATTTGAATATTTTCATTCCTTCTATTATATGCCCATAACACCATCCTCTTCCTTCCCCTAACTTTTTCAGACAATATGTGATCCATTTCATTTATGCTATTTTCATGTATATTTGTAACCTACTTTTGTGCATTTCACTCTGAAGTACCTTCCTGATTGCACTTCCTGTTTCCTGCTGATACAGCCAGAGAATCTCCCTTTTACACTCATGTCCATATTATACTTATCATTATTATTTTTATGTTTACTATTATCATCATCATCACTTTAGGTAGAAATTCCATGAATTCCAAAATGCTATATTTGCCTTTTTGAGCTTGTGTAATCTTGTTCATCATGATGATCTCTAGTTTCATTCATTTTCCTGCAAACAACATAATTTCATTCTTCTTTAGGGTGAATAATACTGCATTGAGTATATATACCACATTTCCTTTATTCGTTCATCAGATGATGGACATGGAGCCTGATTCCACAACTTGATTAATGTGAATAGTGCCGTGCAAACCATGGCTATGCAGGTCTCTTTTGTGTGTTGCTTTACACTCCTTTGGATATATGCCCAAAAGTAATTTAGTCATGAGATAGTTCAATTTTTATATTTTTTGATGAATCACCATACTGATTTCCATAATGCTTGCACAAGTTTATATTCCTACCCAATGTGTACAAGGGTTCCATTTTTCCCAAATCCTCATCAACATTTTTTATTGTTTGTTTTCTTGATGATTGCCTTTCTGACTGTGGTGAGATGGAATTGCAGTGCAATTTAAAAATTTTTTCTTATATCATAGTGAATTCACCCCCTCCATCAATCTCCTTTTTCTTCCCTGCCCCTATTCCTGGAATAGTTTCAACTGGTCTCACTTTTCCATTTACATGCATGAGGAAATATTATGTATGCAGTGTAGTTTTGATTTACATTTCCTTTATGGTGAAGGATGTTAATCATTTCTCCAGGTATTTATTAGGATTTGTACTTCTTCTGAGAACTGTTTAATTCATTTGCCCAGTTGTTTATTGGATGTCTGTTCTTTTGGTGTTTAAATTTTTGAGCTCTTTCTAAATTCTGAATGCTAATCTTTTATCAACTGAATAGCTGCCAAATTATTTCCCATTCTGTAGGTTTTTCTCTTGACTCTGATAACCTTTCCTTTGATGTGCCTGAACTTTTTAATTTGATGTGATCCTTATGTCAATTCTTGTTCTAATTTCCTGGGCAGTTGGAGTCATGCTCGTAAAATGTACACTCTATCTTCCAATGTTTCCCTATGTTTTCCTGTAGTAGCTTCAAAATTTTAGACCTTATATTTAAGTTCTTTGATCCATTTTTGAATTGATTATTGTACAGACTGAGGGGATGGGGGTTTAATCTCAGTCTCTACATGTAGATAAGTAGTTTGGGTAGGAAACCATTATTATAACCATATTTAAAACTTGGGACTCTTTACTTGTAAATATTTAGGCTAATTTTTGTTGTAATTGTCATATTTTAACTTCTTAAAATTATATTTTGGTTGTTGAAAACTTTAGGCATAGAATCTGAGGTACATCACCTCTTTTGGTTATTTGGGATCAATATTTGGGGTTGACTGACTAATGGACATTTTAAAATTTGTTCATCTTTTAGTTGAATCATGGTTTATATTAGAATATTTTTAAGGTCTTTGTCAGTTGGTCTAGGATCAGACTAAGATTTTTATATTTTATTTGTATATTTAAAATTTTTTATGTTTGCAATTAGCTGATAATATAACTTTTAAAATTACATTCATACTTTTAAAATTGATAAATTTAATTTGGCAATCTATAACTGCTTTTACTGATTTCTTTGGCTCTTTGACCCAGATCTCACAAGCGTAGACCTGAATTATTGACCATATTTTTCTTTTTAGGAGTATAATCAACTGAAAATACGATATGTACTGTGTGTAAGTTAAACTAGAGGTACAAGTTGCAGTTTAGAATTTATTTATAACATTTTGGTGTCTTTGGAATCATTTCAGCATGGCTTTATATTGTGATACATGTTATAGCAGAAGGAACCTGCATTTGTATTTTGAATTTATACATGTTATTTTTGAATTTGTTTTGAATTTATACATGTTATTTTTCAGGGGACATATTTATTTGGTTTTGAATGGTATGAAGTTCTACTACAGGTTGTTTTAGTAAGGAATAACTTTATTAGGGAAGGGTAACAGAGCTGAGGTTGGTATGCTAGAGGTGAGATGGAGGATATAATGTGAGATGGAGGGGACTATTTTGATGGTCAGTACTGGATATGTGGTGAGTGACCTTGAAGTAGTGGATGTGGTTCAAATAGTGGGAACAGTTGTTCAGTAGGGTTTTTATCTTCTATTTTTAGTTGTAGGAGGTACCTGTGATAGAGGAGGTCTTTTCAGGGCTTTTTTTTTTTTTTGGAATACCTGGTATTACATGGTGCCTTATGCATGCCAGGCAAGAATTCTACCACTTGAGCCATGTCACCAAACTCTTATTTTTAATTTTATTTTTCAGTTAGGGTATCTCTAAAGTTCACTGTGTTAGCCTCAAATTCCTAATATTCTTGTCTCCACCTCCAGAGTAGTTATAGATATGTGCCAACTGGCCAGATTTTTCAAGGACTTTTGAGAAAATCAATATTTGCTGGATGTTAAAATGTGGATGTTGGAGTATAGTGACTTTCATAGACTTTTCACTGAAAAATTTTGGTACACTGTCATCAAAAGACACACACACACATATATATATGTAAGTTTAGATTACTTTTATTTTATATAAAATAGGTATAAATTAAAAAGTAAGAAATTTTAGGGTTTTTAAAAATATCAGCTATTTTAAAATTCATATTGGGGGCATTTGTATATCAATTTTTATAAAATTTTAATTTTTAATTTCATAATACATATTTTAAGAGAGAATTACTGTGAATGCTGATGAGGTTACTTATCTTGTTTAGTTTTATTGTTTGCATGTGGAGGAAATGTGGAAAGAAGAAAATAAAAGATTTTATTGGAATATCTTTTTAATTTGATGTCCAAGACCATTGTGCCTTGAAAAGAGCATTTCTTTATCAATTTAGAGCATGGTTAGTAAATTCTGTAGAGTCCGGTGAGGAGTCATCCCTTCCTTGCAGAAGTATGACACCACAGGCCTATTTTTGAGGCCATTTGGAGCTCCTTTTAAATCAGAAATTTAGCCAAAAATTACTTTGTAGCAAAGAGTGAGGACTATGATGGTAAACAGGGATTTTAAATTCATAACAAGTAGCCTTTTGAATAAAACAGACTTTTAAGAATTAATTTTAGAGGGATTTAAAAACACTAATAATAGTCTACCTAGAGTTACAGCAATACTTTTGTTTGTGTAAACATTTTTAGAATTAATTTAGGGAGCCTGGTCTTTGGGTGCAGAGTTGGCGTCTCATCTCCTTTCCACAAAAAGGAAAGACATACATTAGTCAGTATGCTTTTTTATGATGGTATTTGTTTTTGTTGAAATTATTGCTAAGCAGCTGTCTTATGTATGGTGGAAAGTGAATAAATGTATAAATTTTGAAAGATTAATTTTAAAGGGTGAAGTATTTTCTTAGAATTATTTTTGGCTGTACTAGGGGTTGAACTCAGGGCCTCCTGCTTGCTAGGGAGGTGCTCTACCAATTGAGCCATTTTGCCAACGTGAGAATAGTTAATTTCTGTTAAATAATGTATAAGAGGAAATATAACCTTTTGGTTTTTATCATATTTATTTTAAAAAGAGATGTCTGATAAAAGCAATGTTTTCCATGCATGCCCTTAATTTTTGTAGTCATTCTTTTAATGTTATCAGATGTTGAGCAGAGGGGGGGCTCCCATACTATGAGATACTCTATGCATCATAAAGGTTGTTTGGGTTTTGCCAAAAAAATATGTAATTTTTTTTGTTCATATAAGTTTAAGAGCAACAGAATGCTACATTTTAGCTAAGGCTGACTAAGATAACAAATCTTTAAAATAGTGCTGAATAGCAAACCATCTTAGCAAAATCAAAAAAGAAGTAAGGAGAGAGAATATACCAAGAGCCAGCAATCTTTATATATTAACATTGTAATTGTACTTAATAGAAAAGTCATGTGTGTAAAAGTTTTCCCAAGTTAAGCAAATCTAAGACAAAAATATGACCTACTGTGCCTAATAAAAAACATAGTTTTTAAAATAAGTAAACTGGAGAATACTCATGTGTAGTGAAAGAAATAAAAACTGTTATTGGCCACTGGCATGGTGCTTGGTGGGGGTGTTAACAGGAATATTAGTGGAAGGAGATAGAGATAAAGAATCTGTAAAATTTTAGCTTGTTATTGTCAATAATAGCAAGAGTGAAAGGAATACGAATGGTGAGCTAAGTTAGAGGTGTTGGGTATATAAAGTTTGCTGCTTGGGATTTTATTTTCCAGAAATGGATCAAATACCCCATTTTGTGTTTCTCAGATGGTCTCACCACCATGGGGCACTGACTGGCTCAAGTGTGCGAAAACCACCTTGTGTAATGAGCTCTGGATGTTCCTTCGATTCTAGGAAGAGTTTTGGATCAAAGTGTGCTACTTATAAAGGCTAAATTCTCCTGGCTAGCTTTCAATGTGTCTCAGAAGGAAATTTTACATTTTGGCTGAAAAAAATGGCAGCCATGGCAACTGACTGATCAAACTTACAGGTTTCATCATCCAGAATCCTTGATTTGTCCCAGCTCACCAGAGACATGGTATTTAGATTCTAATGGGGGTTCATTTTTGGAAGTCTGGTGTGAATCCCTCATTTTCTAAAACACAGATTCTCAAAAAAGATATAAGGAGTGGGTCAGTCCCAAAGTATATACAATAGTCTTCAAGGAAGGGGAGAAGAAAGAGAGACATGAAGAGAAGCAGAGAAAGGAGGAAAAGCAAGTTAATTAGCAGGGCAATGCCCAGCCTTGTTTGTAGTGATCTCCTCTGATGATACAGGAGCAGTATGACCTCCTTCCTGTTTGGTTTGCCAAAACTTCTGTCACTGGGGATGGATTGAGGAGGTTTGTGATTTAGGAAAAATTTCAATTCATTACTCCTGGTTTTTGAAGTTCTTAAATGTATTATAAAAAAGAATTTTAAGACAATTTATGAGATAAAAACCTTGCAAAAATTTATTTCACAAATAAGACAAAGCAGGATAATACATGCAATGGAGAATGAAGTGCAGGGGTTAGTGACACATGGAGCAGTTGTACCACCAAGGCTATTTACGTTAGCTAAATGGGGTTAGAGAATTAGGCTTAAAAACTTTTATGATAAGTGGTTTCTTTTGTGTGTTAGCACTTTGTAATCTGTAATCATTTTGAAATTGTGATGGTTTAATGTTATTATCCAAGTATAGAAGCATAGAGCCTAGAGTGATTAAACCAAACTTGTGTCTTGTAAAGTATTTCTTTGTTGTTTTATGGTCATAGTTTTTTTTTAACCATAAGGATTGGTGTGTTGTCCATTCATAGTTTCTGGGGCACAGGAATCATCTGGGACAGGTCAGAGGAATTGCAGAATTGGGGATGTTTTTAGTATATATTCTAAGTTGAGGGGCTGAGGTTTGTTAGAGGGAACATATATATGTGATTTCATGAAAATCATTTAGTACAATGTTTAATTTTGTAGTCCTTACCTCTGATTTTGCCTTGCATTTGTCCCCTATTTTACCCTACTGCAGTATGATCACTTTATCACCCATCTGATTATGAGGAAACCTCTTTCAAGAATGTTTCCAGGGATTTTTGAGTTCTCTTGTAGGGAACCTGAAAAGTCACATGCAAAAATGCCTTTCAGAATATACTTTCTCTTTAGGATTTTTGCCAATTGGCATCATTAAAGTAGCTGATAAGGGACATTTCACTTATACCTGGATATTTGAATTAAATGGAAGTTAAAGGGGACAGCCTATCCCCTTTTCACTGGACACCTACAAAAAAATTTCTGAGCTTATGACTGTACTGATAGGGCCATAGAATGACAATGAAAAATGATATCATTCCCTCAACATTTTTAGATTCATCATAAATTTTCTCTGCTGTATTAAATGTTTAAAATCATGGTCACTACAATTGCTAAGTGTTCTATCCTTTTTTTACCTAAGCCATTGCATCCAAACCATGGTGAAAGGAGCAGTACAGACACTGTCATCATTTTAGTGTTTTTGAAGGGCAGATGTACTGTACTGTGATGTAGGTCCACACCAGCACATGGCTGAATTGTGTCGGTGTTCCATATGAGGAATTTATAGGCTCACTGTGAGGTTTCCTATGTCTCTAAAAAAAGAAACAAACAAACAAACAAAAACCAGTTTGGCATATATGTAAAACTAACTGTATTCATGTTATTTTCTTACTTGTATTCACCTACTGGTTCTTAGCAATACTGAGTCAATAATGTTTTAGGGACCACTCACCTCTTTCTGAGAAACCAAGTGAAGAAACATTAGTAACCGCATTCCATGATATAAATTGCTCTCCCAGAATGCCTATGTATTACCTTCACCACTACGATTGGAGAAGTACATTTTAACTCTACCTGGGTACTTAGATTAATTCTAGGTGGCCTCTCTTGTTAGAAGATTCCATGTTTTCTTAACTAGGCATCTGCAAAGTATTCTATGCCTAAAACCATGCTCAAGGTCAACAAAAATAAAAACTGAACCATGAAGCAACCAATGCCTCAGCACATACAAGTTTAGCATGAATTTCTCAATCCTATAAAAACTGAAGCTCATGTTACTATAATTGCTAGGGAAACTGACATTTCTTACTAAGAACTAGGAACTAAAGCTTAGTGACAAGAATTATTAGGGAAAGTTATCATTGGACTATATACATGAAGGTCAGATTTAGCTCAAATGCGGCACTCAAATACATACCAGTGATGTTCAACTTGATAACTACTTTTGGCTTACTGAGATGTATTCACCTGTCTCAAAAACATATTATGAAAATTCTATGTGGCACATGTGTTTCCCAAGGCCATTGTATAATTTTAGGATCCAGATACACAACTTTGAGACTTGTAGGACTCCAAAGACACAGACTTGTAAGAGAACATTTCTTCTCTTGAGAGTATAACTGTGAATATTCTGTGCTCTCTATCACTGAGACAGACATCCCCCCAAAAGCATGGTATACCATTTAGCTTCAAAATTATATGCTTCAACCATGCATTAATTGTTATCAATGATACAATAGCATGAGGTTTGATCATTTTTTATGGACATTTTTTACTTAACATGTTAAAAAGAGGGGGAAATATGTTAGTGCCCAAATCATTCCTCAGATGTACCTCTGAGAATAAGAGATGTTGATGATAGAATGCATCACCCTTTCAAATCTGTACACTAAATCTTTTACTAGAAACACCCACACAAAACAAAACAAAACAAAAATCATGGCAACACTATGAAAGGCACAACCTCCTCAACTACCTGGATATTTAAAATCAGTATGTCTAACCTGTTCCATGTGCAGTTACTGACTTCAGTTGTAATTACCAAAGGCTACATCCACAATCCTTTAATAGTCACTGTGTTCTCATGAATGGAATTGGAAAAAAGAAAACATACGAAACTGTGTTTCAGGAGACAGCTTGCCCAACCAGGACACTTGACCCCTTAAATTGCCTGTGACCATTATTAAGAGACCAAAAGTCTTCCTGCATGCATTGTCACAGTTAAGGGAATTCCAGTAACATCCATCATTTCTAGATGGGAAACATGAAATCATTCTCCTATTTTTTAGGTAAACAACAATGACAATGCATGAGTATACCAGTAAATCCCTCAGTATTCATAGGTCCAACATAAATTTTCTCCCTTAAGAAAACCACACATTGGAGGAGGTGAATTCAAGTATGATATATTGTAAAAAACATTGTAAATGCCACAATGTAGCCCTACCCAGCACAACAATAAAATTAAAAAGAAAGAAAACCACACATGAATAATCACTAAAAATGCTAAGGTTTCCATGGTTTCTTATCACACCTCCAGCACCAATGCTTGTTGGAATGAATGGTTAGGAATATCCCATCCCTTAATTTGTAGATGAAGGCAGGATGTGCTATGCTGTGGTTTCAGCTCATAAAAGCTCTTACCTATACAGGAGGAATTATACTCTTGAAGATCTCTGTGAGTCACTGTGGGGTCCTGTCCTGCCACTGAAATATACATCATGCAAAAAATAAATTCGTTATATTTCTCCTTCTGCCTGTATATTTGAAAATTCCTGAAGTCCTCGTACTAATTCATGATCTATTGACACTGTCGATACTTGCAAAGGCCCACCCACACAGCTTCATATGAGAACTCGTACTTTTTTAAGATGCAACTTATTAAAATTCTACCATCAATAAAAATAAAAGCGATGGACACAATGAAAATCACTGGGAAACTTCTTATGCCTCTGCAAATATGGGCATATAATTCACATTGTCTATCAGAAAGCATACAATAAAATATGATGCTTCCTAGAACTATTAGGGAGTCATTAGCATATGAAAGGCTTGCCTGGCAAACATGTTAGAGAAATAGAAGAGCATCCTGAGAGCTTATTAAATATATCTAAAAATAGAAAGGTATCTAAGTACTGAATGTGGTATCACCTCTTAACTGCACAGCTGTCAAGAGAGTACAGGGAACATGCACAAAAACCTGGCAACATTATATAAAGCAAACCTTTCTCACCTACCTGGATATTAAATATCAGGTGGTCTGCATTATGCTATCATCAAGTTAACACTCACCTCATTATTAGCAAGTTTTTGTTAAGAGTCTTTTGTGGATTTTGAATTCTCTAAGGGACCTGAAAAAATATAAGCAAAAATGTGTCTCAGGATACAATAGCCCTTCAAGGACACCTGCCCTTTGATGTCCACAAAACAGTGGTTAAGGGACACTTTAGCTCTACCTGGATACAGCTATTAATTTTGGATTCATATTATCAGCAGAACAGGTAGTGTTTCTTGACTGGACACCTAAAAAAATCCCTGGGATTGCTGCTGTGCTGATAGGACCACAGCAGTGACAAGGAACCACAAAATAATCTTCCTTCTACACTCATGGGTCGAACATGTGATTTGCTGCCACATTAAATGTTTAAATTCTTGGTCACTACAATTCCTAAGGACTCCATCATTTTTACCTAAGCCACTACTAGCAGACCATGGTGACAAGCAGGGGTAGGGTCACAATCATCACTTTTGTTGTGTTTTTGAAGGCAATGTTTTGTGCTGTGACTTAGACCTACATAAGCACATACCTTAATATCAGCCAAGTTCCATAGGAGGATTTACTATCAATCATTCATGTTTTGTTTTGTCACCAAAAAACACATAATTGCAAGCCAATTTGATACATATCATACCAGTATTTGTAGTAATTACTTATGTCATTGTATTATTTCAATATCCAATTACACTGCAAGTATAATGCAGATTTCCATAGACAAGAATTTTAAGAGACCTATTAGTCTCCTGAGAGAATACCTACAGATATCTCTTGGTCAAGATTGCAGGGGTGGGTGTTATGAAAATTACCTGGATCCTTGCTTATGAGTCTATCACCACTAAATATACAGTATCTGTCTGTGAGGATGACCACATATATATATATATATATAAAACATTCTTCTATCATCTAGCCCCCATTGCCCTCTCTTTTTCCCCTAACCCCATCTCCCCATTTCCCCCTAAGTTTTCCTCTTTTGCAGTTGTTACATTAATTTTTTTAAGTCTAGATTCCCTATATGAGTGAAAACGTGTGATATATGTCTTTTTATTTGTAGTACTGGGGTTTGAACTCAGAGCCTCACACTTCCTAGGCAGGCAAGTCTGATGTGGGGGCATTCTTTCCTTACAGAAATGTGACATGCCAGATCTATTTTTGAGGGCATTTGGAATTCCTTTTAAATTAGGAGTCTTGCAAAAAGACTCCCAAAAAAAGATGCTTCAGAAAAACTATGATTGCCCTGCATGGCCCTAATTTGTGGGCAATGTTAGTCATCTTGTAAGAGAAAGAGGTGGGGAATGGATCCTATCCCCTAAAATCCTGTCTGTTTGCTGTTTGGATTTTTAAAGAATTTTTTTAGATATATAGAAATCCATGTAATGATGAAGACAGAGACTGGAGTCATGCTTCCACAATTCATGGAATACTACGAGCTGGAAGAGAAAAGGAAAATTCTCCCCTAGAGCCTTTGAGGAATCCCCTGACTTCATCCTCTTTGATTTTGACTCTGGCTACCTAAACTGTTCCTCAGACTTAGATGTCTCCACCCCAAATAGTTCATGTTCCCTAGAATATGTATCTCACCCTCAATGGTTTACCTGTCCTCAATGGGCTCTGGGGTCATACTGTCAATTTTGTAAGGAATGTTTTTGGTGCTATCGACCTGTCTGATTGTCCCCACGATAAAGACGTAGGAAACTTCAAATCTCCTAATCTTAAACACACTGTCATCCTGAGTAGAAGCGAGCATCTGGTTTATGCAAAAACGTACAGTGTTCTGGATTCCCGTCCAGAGTCTTATCATCTTAGGAGTAAGAATTGTATCACTCTCAGAGGGTTGGTCATGGCTTCCCCTAGTCCTACTAGCTGCCATCGCTCCCAAACCCACTCTTTCTCACCTTAAGGATAGCTTTGCCAGAGAAGGAGACAAGATGAGGCGATGTTTGACTCTTGACAGAAAGCTCCACAGGCTGCTATGGATGCAACAGAAAAACTGGGCGCCTGATGTCACAATCAGGTTTGAGCTTTCTGTAGAGCCAATCAGCTACCACCATGAAGCTGCCTTCAGCCAATCAGGAACTCCCGTGTTTTCACCTGTACCCATAACACTTTGCCAGTGCTGTTTGTTGTAGTGCAACGATTTTAAAGCCCTATGCATAATTTCAAGCATTTCTTTTCAACTTTAAAAAATATGCTTTTACTAGTGAAAAATCTGTTTAGTCTGTCCCCTTAATTAGTGAATTCCACAACTTCTAGTCGCTTTTCATTGCTCTTGTTTTTTGATTTTTTGAGACTGGACCTTGCTATATAGGAGAGGCTAATTGAAAACTTGCTCTGTATACCAGACTGGCCTCAAACTCAGGATCCGCCTACCTCAGTCGTCCTTGTTCTGGCCTCGAACTCATGATTCTCCTACCCCTGTCTTCTTAGAGCTGGGATGCACTGCCACAGCCGGCTGATAGTCACTTATTTAAACATTCATTTATTCACTCGTTTAGTTGTTCAACAGACAGTTTAGAATACATAAGTGTTTGACCATGCAATAGAGGTGCTATAGATTTATAGTGGGGTGGGGACTGGGACTACACTGTGGTTACTATTTTCAGAGAACTCATATCCCATGACTAAATCATTAAAACGGGGAGCATTCTGGAAGAATGGCAAGACAGTAACCTCTGAAAGACTATCATTCTCCAAATTAAGTCACACACCTGATCATTGTCTTTTTAAATTTTCATAAACTTGTAATTTCCCAATTTTTTGCCAAATGCACTATAAATATAAATAAGTAATATGATGTACATGTTTTTAACCAGAAACCACACTGAATGAGCACTACATTATTTTCAAGGTTTTGTGCACAAATCAAAAAAGTACAAGACTTGGGCTTAATCTATATGGGGACAACATGAATAAAGCCACAAGTTTTATTATATACTCTTATCTAGTAAATTCTGAACTTAAACTTCTAACAATTGTGTAAATACATTGTACAGCATTTCATATTACACTGAAAATATACTTTTCTTTATTGCACATCTAACTTTGAGTTCATTAATTTTAAGGATTTTTGTTGTTAATAAATGAAAAACAATCACCGAAAAAAAAGGATTTTCCATAGAATTTTTTGTTTTTATGACTTTAAGAACTATACACTGTTACATTTTAGCTAAGGCTGACAAAGATAATAAAACATTAAAATGACCTAGAACAGCAGAACTATCTTAGTATAAGAAGGAAAGCAGAAGGGAGAGAGAATATACAAAAAGCCAGTAATCTTTATATGTTAACCCTGTAATTGTAGTTTATGATATGAAAGTAATGTGTGTAGAACTGTTTCCTGATGAAGCATATCTAAGGCAAAAATATTCCCTAATGACCCTAATAAAAGAACCTAGTAAGGCAAAAAAAGTAAACCAGATAAGAATCCTAATTAGTGGCTGGTGTTTTGACAGACTTAGAGGCTTTGTATTAGAAGGAGTGATCTCAAGAATACAAGGGGAGGGAGGTGGAGATAAAGAAGCTGTTGATGTTTTCCTTCTTGCTGTGAATAGTGGAAAGAGTGAAAGGAATCCTAAGGGTGAGTTTCCATCATGGGAGTTTGGGATCTGTAAAGTGTGCTGTTTAGGGATTATTTTCCATGAATGGGTCAGATATCCCACATTATGTGTGTCATATTGTCCCAGCACCTTGAGAAGCTGAGTTGTTCAGGTGTGAGGGAACCATCCATTTATTTACACCTTCTGGATGAGCTAGGAATGTTCTATCAATCCTAGGAATGAAGCATGTGCCTACAAGGACATTTGAATCTAACATGTTCTGTTCATGAAGTTTGACTTCTCCTGGGCATTACTTCAAGTGCTATAGGGCCTCCACTGGTTCTCAGAATGAATCTTTCCTTTTTGCATGTAAAAACCCAGCTGCTGTGGTATTGACTGATCAGCCTTACAAGTTCCAGCTGCCTTGATTCATCTCATCTAGGGACAAAGTATTTAGTGTCTAAAGGGGGCTTATATTTGGAGTTCTGAGTTCTAAAAGGAGATTCTCAAAAAGGAAATAAAGAATGGATGTATTGCAAAGTACACATGAAAGACTTCATAAGATAGGAGAGAGAGAGAGAGAGAGAGAGAAGGAGGAGGAGGAGGAGGAAGGGAGGGGAAGAGAGAGAGGAAAAGAGGAAAAGCAAAAGCAAGTTAATAACCAGGGCAATGCCCCACCTGGTGCTCTTCCCTGCTGATGCAGGATCAGTGCACAATCCTAGCTGGTTCAACTAGAACTTCTCTTACTGAAGATGTGTTTAGGAGGTTTTTGATGTAGGAAAAATCCTCAATTCATTATCAGTGTTTTTTGTCATTCCTGCATGAATTGGAGAAAAGGATTTTCAGATGATTTATGAGGTAAAAGACTGGCAGATTTTATTACACAAGTAAAGCAAAGGAGGGAGCAGCAGGAAGAAAGGAAAAGACACCCAAGAAGACAAGTGTGGGGGTTAGAGACACAAGGAGCAATTTTTCCACCAAGGCTCTTTGTATTAGCTAAATTAGATTAGGGAATTGGGCTTAAAGTCATTTTTAGTTAAATGAATTACTTGTGTTAGGCACCTTGTAACTTTTAGTCATGTTGAAGCTATAGTTTTGTATCACTGTTATCCAAGCATGGAGACATTGGGTTTGTTTTGATCTGATCAATAAAAGGGCCTTGTGAACTGGGTGCCTGTATTTTTCTATATTACGAGCATTGTTTGATCAAAAGGATTGCTGTACTAAGCATATGTCATTACAGGAGTGTCTGAACATGAGCTATGCCAGAGAACCATTACATGACTTTTACTGAGTATTAAATTAATGGAGAGAGGTATGATGAATGAATGTATATGCATGCTTTCTTAAAGTTTATTTAATATAATGCTTAATTTTAAAATCCTAATCCCAGATTCTGCCCTCCTTTGGTTTCCAGGATAACTACCTACTTTATCCTCCTACAGTATGATGAATTTATAACCCACCTGATTATTAGCAAACTTCCATCAAGAATCTTTTCTAGGTTGTTGAGTTCTCTTGTAGAATACCAGAAAAAAACCACATGCACAAATAGGCCTCAAGATACATTACTTTTTCTAAAATATCTGCTCATTGCAATCCTCCAAAACATTTTTAAGCAAAACTTAAGCTGTACTTGGATGCTTGGATTAATTTAGGATTGATGGGATCAGCAGGAGAGGGTGTCAGTTTTTGTCTGGAAACCTAGGTTTATTGCTAGTCTGACAGAACCATAGCAATCACAAGACACAGGATATAATTTTCTCTCAACATTCATGGGTTCAACATAAAAATTTCTGCCACAAAGAGTGTTTAAAACTTAAGACAGTTACATTCCTAAGGACACTGTCAGCTTTGACCTGAGCCACTATAATCAAAATATAGTAACAAAAAGGCTTAGGGCCACAGTCATCACTTATGTTTGATTTTCAGAGGCAGAAATTCTGTGCTATGACAGACTTATCATTGCAAACTGATTTGATACATAGCTGATTTTACCTGTGTTCATAGTAATGTACTAGGTCATGGTATCATATCAGTATCTATATACCACCTAGATAATGGCAAGTGTTCACAAAGAATTTTAAGAGACCTCGTACTTTCCAGAGCATATACCTACAGATAATCCTTGGTGAAGATGGCAGGGAGGGGCATTATGAAATTACCTGAATTGCTGCTAATCTTCCTATCACTGCTAACATTAAATACATAGTATCTGTCTGCCAGGATACAATAAAATCTAACTCTTGATTAAGAATGTGAAGCATCTATTCATGTATCCACCACATATAGGCCAAAAATGAAGATAAATATAATAATGCACAAAACATTCATCAAATGTACATTTTAAAATGTACATATTCACAAAAGCCAGTGTGTCACTATCTGATACCTATACATTAGGCAGGACATACACAGGATCCCTGCTTTTAAAAAATGGCAATACCCAAACAATCATGCCCTGCTCAACCTTGTGGATATTGAATATCAGATGGTCTGTACTGCTCCTGAACCACATTATCACCTACCTAGATGTTAGCAATGCTCAGTCAATGATTTTTCAGAGAATACTCTGCTCTCTCTCAGAGAGCCTGTGAAGAAATGTGTTTTGGGATACAATTTTCAGGACACCTATTACTTTGAATAACACCATTTGTGACAAATCTTCCCCTCATTCTACCTGGATATATAGATTAATTCAAAGTGAACTCTACTGTCTGTAGATTCCATCCTTTTTTGAAGGTGTCTGCTAAATATCCTATGCTTATAAGAAGGCTCAAGGCCAACCAAATGAAAATGAGCAAGGAAAAAACAACAATGAAACACATAGGATCAATTTGAATTATCTCCACCAAATAACAAGTATAAAATAATGGTCATTTCAATTGCTAAGGAATCCATCATTTCTTATCTGAGTACCTGTAATAAAAGCTTACTGATAAGAATAATTTAGAGAACCATCATATTTAACTCTACATATTAAGTTCAGATGTACTACAGTAGAATATTGGCCCACTCCAGCACTAACATGGATACCAGCAATGATCCAACTTGACGGCTTTTTGTATCACTGGGATACTGACATGTTTTAGACAAAGGCATGTGGGAACTCCTTTGTAGCACATGGGTTCCAATAGTCATTGCATCATTACAACTCCCAAATGTAATATTTGAAATCTTAGATATCGAAGGACAAGACTTGTAAGAGAACTCTTTCTCTCTTGAAGGATTATCTGCTAATCTTCTCTAATCCTCATCTCCCTGAAGAAGCCTTCAAAAAGACCTGGATCATTCATATGCTTCTAAAACCTGTGTGTCTCAAATATGGATTGCTGGTTGCCAAGGTTACAATCATATTAAGTATTGTAGTGCTTTAATAAACCTATGCTTTTTTAATCACGTGAAACTGAAAGGTGTTATTGCCCAACACATTCCTCAGATGTGCATCTGAGGATAAGAATGTCTTCGTGATTGAATGTGCCATCCTCTCAAACCTGTATACAAACCAAGATCTTACAAAAAAGCATGACTACATGATGTGAGACACACCTCACCTACCTGAACATTTAAGATCAGTGTCTATACTGTCATATGGGAAGATGGTCACTGCAAAGTAATTACCAAAACTTCAACAACATTCAAGGGCCACTGTGTGTTCACACAGCAAACTAAACACATATATAAAAAACTATCTTCAACATACAACTGGCTGTACTAGGACACCCCCTCTCCTTTACTCAAGACAATTATTATGGGCCATTGAAACTCTATACAGATTCATGGAGTACTTAAAGTTAATAGAATTTCAGGAGTAGCCATCTTTCTAGACTGGAACCATGGAAAATTCTTCATCTTTCTCCTGTGTTTTCAGGTCAATCACAATGATAAGGACAGAGTATGCCATAAATCCCTCAATATTCCCAGTTTTACTGAGAATAGTTTATCTTGCCATAGACAAACTACAAAGACAAATTAACTAAAATTGTTAAGGGTTCTATCTATGCTATTATTTAAGATCATATCAGCATTCATCTATGTAGGAGAAAAATTTTATTCTTGTGGAACTCTGTGGCTCACAGTGGGGATATCATCTTCTTCTGGAAAACATATCATGCAAAATCAACAAGGTACATGTCTCATTTTACCTGTACATTTGAAAATTCACAAGGTCATTGTATCAATTAAGGATTTATCAACACTACTTCAATACTTACAGAGATGCACAAAGATTTATAATAAAACTTTTCTTGTCTTGATAAGAAACTTGAAAAATTCCACCATCCATATCAAAATGATGGACACAACGAAAATTACTTGAATCCTTCCATGCATCTATGGTTGTAAACACTAAATTCACATCGTCTCTCAGCAAGGACACAATAAAATATGTTGCTTTCTACAAATGTTAGGGACTTATTACAGTTTGGAAAAAATGCATCACAAAAAATGTTGAGGAAATGGAAGAGTCTTCTAACAATTTATTAAATACATCTCAAAACAGGAAGGCATCTAATGACTGAATGTGGAATTATCTCATACCTTTACATTCGCCAAGATGATAACAGACAACCTTCAAAAGACATGGTGACACAGGTTTAGGCAAGCTGTCTTCATATGTCTGGATATTGAAAATGAGATGTTTTGCACTGTAGTATAAGCAGTTCATCATTCATCAAGTTACTAGGAAGATTCTGCCAAAAATCTTTTCTAGGTTTTTTGGCTTTTCTTGTAGGAACTCTGAAAGGTGCATGCACGAGTTTATCACAAGATACAATTGTTTTTAAGTGTAGCTGCCCATTGATGGCCACATAATCATTTCTAATGGATACTTTAGCTATATATAGACAAAATATTATTTTGAGTTAAAGTAAAATTTCTGGAAATTCTATCAGTTCTCGTCTAGGCACCTGAAAATATCCTATTCTTATGAAAATGCTAAAGGTCACCAAAAATGATAGTGAACATGAACACGAACAGTGATGCAACACACATAGGATCAACATAAATTTTTTCTACCAAATAACACACATGGCTATTATAATCTCTAATAGATTAGTGATTTCTTAACTGAGTACCTGTAAAAACGCTTAGTGACAAGAAGGATTAGGATGCCATCATATTTAACTATATACACAAAAATCAGATGTCCTATGCTATGATTTTGACCCATAGAAGCACTAACCAGGATATCAACAATGTTCCACATGATAATGTCTTGACCTGTCTCAGAAAAAGACGTCAGGAAAATCCTTTGTGGCACATGAGTTTCATAAGGTCTTTGTGTCATTATATGATCCAGCTACACTACTAGGAGACTTTCATAACTGATAGACAAGACGTGTAAGAGAACACTTCCTCTCTTGAACATATATATGCTAATATTCCCCAATTGCTATCTCTGTAATGGATCCCCACTAGACGTATCAGTCTTCATGCCTCTACAATTATGAGCCTCAAATACCCATTACTTGTTAGCAAGGATACAGTCACATTAGGCCTAGTAGTATTGTTGTAGACATCGGTAATTTTCATTGAATCATGTGTGATGGAGGGAGAAAAGTGTTACCACCTAAACATTCCTCACATGTGCATTTAATAATAGGAAGGTCTTGACAATTTTTTTAGTTTTATTTTTTATTTATTTATTTTTATTATTCATATGTGCATACAAGGCTTGGGTCATTTCTCCCTCCTGTCCCCACCCCCTCGATACCCAGCAGAAACTATTTTGCCTTTATCTCTAATTTTGTTGAAGAGAGAGTATAACCCATAATAGGAAGGAACAAGGGTTTTTGCTGGTTGAGATAAGGATAGCTATACAGGGCATTGACTCACATTGATTTCCTGTGTGTGTGTGTTACCTTCTAGGTTAATTCTTTTTGATCTCACCTTTTCTCTAGTTCCTGTTCCCCTTTTCCTATTGGCCTCAGTTGCTTTTAAGGTATCTGCTTTAGTTTCTCTGAGTTAAGGACAACAAATGTTAGCTAATTTTTTAGGTGTCTTACCTATCCTCACCCCTCCCTTGTGTGCTCTCGCTTTTATCATGTGCTCAAAGTCCAATCCCCTTGTTGTGTTTGCCCTTGATCTAATGTCCACATATGAGGGAGAACATACGATTTTTGGTCTTTTGGGCCAGGCTAACCTCACTCAGAATGATGCTCTCCAATTCCATCCATTTACCAGTGAATGATAACATTTCGTTCTTCTTCATGGCTGCATAAAATTCCATTGTGTATAGATACCACATTTTCTTAATCCATTCGTCAGTGCTGGGGCATCTTGGCTGTTTCCATAACTTGGCTATTGTGAATAGTGCCGCAATAAACATGGGTGTGCAGGTGCCTCTGGAGTAACCTGTGTCACAGTCTTTTGGGTATATCCCCAAGAGTGGTATTGCTGGATCAAATGGTAGATCAATGTCTACCTTTTTAAGTAGCCTCCAAATTTTTTTCCAGAGTGGTTGTACTAGTCTACATTCCCACCAACAGTGTAAGAGGGTTCCTTTTTCCCCGCATCCTCGCCAACACCTGTTGTTGGTGGTGTTGCTGATGATGGCTATTCTAACAGGGGTGAGGTGGAATCTTAGCGTGGTTTTAATTTGCATTTCCTTTATTGCTAGAGATGGTGAGCATTTTTTCATGTGTTTTCTGGCCATTTGAATTTCTTCTTTTGAGAAAGTTCTGTTTAGTTCACATGCCCATTTCTTTATTGGTTCATTAGTTTTGGGAGAATTTAGTTTTTTAAGTTCCCTATATATTCTGGTTATCAGTCCTTTGTCTGATATATAGCTGGCAAATATTTTCTCCCACTCTGTGGGTGTTCTCTTCAGTTTAGAGACCATTTCTTTTGATGAACAGAAGCTTTTTAGCTTTATGAGGTCCCATTTATCTATGCTATCTCTTAGTTGCTGTGCTGCTGGGGTTTCATTGAGAAAGTTCTTACCTATACTTACTAACTCCAGAGTATTTCCTACTCTTTCCTGTATCAACATTAGAGTTTGTGGTCTGAAATTAAGATCCTTGATCCATTTTGAGTTAATCTTGGTATAGGGTGATATACATGGATCTAGTTTCAGTTTTTTGCAGACTGCTAACCAGTTTTCCCAGCAGTTTTTGTTGAAGAGGCTGCTACTTCTCCATCGTATATTTTTAGCTCCTTTGTCAAAGACAAGTTGCTTATAGTTGTGTGGCTTCATATCTGGGTCCTCTATTCTGTTCCACTGGTCTTCATGTCTGTTTTTGTGCCAGTACCATGCTATTTTTATTGTTATTGCTTTGTAATATAGTTTGAAGTCAGGTATTGTGATATCTCCTGCATTGTTCTTTTGACTGAGTATTGCCTTGGCTATTCGTGACCTCTTGTGGTTCCATATAAATTTAACAGTAGATTTTTCAATCTCTTTAATGAATATCATTGGAATTTTGATGGGAATTGCATTAAACATGTAGATTACTTTTGGGAGTATCGACATCTTTACTATGTTGATTCTACCAATCCATGAGCATGGGAGATCTCTCCACTTTCTATAGTCTTCCTCAATCTCTTTCTTCAGAAGTTTATAGTTTTCCTTGTAGAGGTCATTCACATCCTTTGTTAGGTTTACACCTAGGTATTTGATTTTTTTTGAGGCTATTGTAAATGGAATTGTTTTCATACATTCTTTTTCAGTTTGCTCATTGTTAGTGTATAGAAATGCTAATGATTTTTCTATGTTGATTTTATATCCTGCTACCTTGCTATAGCTATTGATGATGTCTAGAAGCTTCTGAGTAGAGTTTTTTTGGGTCTTTAAGGTATAGGATCATGTCATCTGCAAATAGGGATATTTTGACAGTTTCTTTACCTATTTGTATTCCTTTTATTCCTTCTTCTTGCCTAATTGCTCTGGCTAGGAATTCCAGTAGTATGTTAAATAGGAGTGGAGATAGTGGGCATCCTTATCTAGTTCCTGATTTTAGAGGGAATGGTTTCAATTATTCTCCATTAAGTATAATGCTGGCTGTAGGTTTGTCATATATAGCTTTTATAATGTTGAGGTACTTTCCTTCTATTCCTAGTTTTCTTAGAGCTTTTATCATGAAATGGTGCTGGATCTTATCAAAGGCTTTTTCTGCATCTATTGAGATGATCAAGTGGTTTTTGTCTTTGCTTCTGTTAATGTGGTTTATTATGTTTATTGATTTTCATATGTTTTACCACCCCTGCATCCCTGGGATGAAGCCTACTTGGTCGTGGTGAATAATCTTTTTGATGTGTTGCTGAATTCAGTTTGCCATTATTTTGTTGAGGATTTTTGCGTCAATGTTCATTAAGGGGATTGGCCTGTAGTTCTCCTTTTTGGAGATGTCTTTGCCTGGTTTTGGGATAAGTGTAATACTGGCTTCATAAAATGTGTTTGGCAGTTTTCCTTCCCTTTCTATTTCGTGGAACAGTTTAAGGAGGGTTGGTATCAGTTCTTCTTTAAAAGTCTGATAGAACTTAGCAGAGAATCCATCAGGTCCTGGACTTTTCTTTTTCGGGAGACTCATGATCTCTGCTTCAATTTCATTTTGTGTTATAGATCTATTCAGTTGATTCATTTCCTCTTGGTTCAGTTTTGGATGAACATATATATCTAGAAATCTGTCCATTTTTTAAGATTTTCAAATTTATTTGAATATAGGTTCTCAAAGTAGTCTTTGATGATTTCCTGGACTTCCATGTTGTTTGTTGTTCTCTCCCCTTTTGCATTCCTGATTCTACTAATTTGGGTTTTTTCTCTCCTCATTTTAGTCAGGTTTGCCAGGGGTCTATCGATCTTGTTTATTTTTTCAAAGAACCAACTTTTTGTTTCATTAACTCTTTGTATGGTTTTTTTGGTTTCTATTTCGTTGATTTCAGCTCTTATTTTTATTATTTCTCTCCTTCTATTTGTTTTGGGATTTGCTTGTTTTTGTTTTTCTAGGAGTTTGAGATGTATCATTAGGTCATTGATTTGGGATCTTTCAGTCTTTTTAATATATGCACTCATGGCTATAAACTGTCCTCTCAGGACTGCCTTAGCTGTGTCCCATAGGTTCTGGTAGGTTGTGTTTTCATTTTCTTTGACTTCCAGGAACTTTTTAATTTCTCTTTTATTTCATCAATGATCCATTCTTCATTAAGTAATGAGTTATTTAGTTTCCAGCTGTTTGCATGTTTTTTGTCTTTACTTTTGTTGTTGAGTTCTACTTTTACTGCATTGTGATCAGATAGTATGCATGGTATAATTTCTATTTTCTTATATTTGCTGAGACTTCCTTTGTGCCCTAGGATATGATCTATTTTGGAGAAGGTTCCATGGGCTGCTGAGAAGAATGTATACTGTGTAGAGGTTGGATGAAATGTTCTGTAGACATCAACTAGGTCCATTTGATCTATTGCATATTTAAATCTTGGATTTCTTTATTTATTTTTTGATGATAATGGGGTGTTAAAGTCTCCCACAACCACTGTGTTGGCATTTATGTATGCTTTTAGGTCTTTCAGGGTATGTTTGATGAAATTGGGTGCATACAGGTTGATGATTATTATTTACTTTTGGTCTATTTCCCCTTTTATTAGTATGGAATGTCCTTCTTTATCTCATTTGATCAATGTAGGTTTGAAGTCTACTTTGTCAGAGATAAGTATTGCTCCTCCTGCCTATTTTCGGGGGCCATTGGCTTGGTAAATCTTCTTCCAGTCTTTCATCCTAAGCCTAGGCTTATTTCTGTCAGTGAGATGGGTCTCTTGCTAGCAACAAAATGTTGGATTTTCCTTTTTAATCCATTTTGTCAAGCGTTGCCTTTTGATGGGTGAATTAAGTCCGTTAACATTAAGCGTTAGTACTGATAGGTATGTGGTGATTCCTGTCATTTAGTTGTCTTAGTTGTTTGAAGGTTTGATTGTGTGTACCCAAGTTGAGGTTACTCGCTACTGTCTTGCTTTTTCTTTTCCTGTGGTTTGGTGCTGCCTGTGTTTTCATGGTTAAGTTGGGTTTCACTTAAGGGATTCTGTGTGCAGAATCCCTTGCAGAATCTTTTGTAGTGGTGGCTTTGTGGTCACATATTGTTTTAGTTTCTGCTTATCATGGAAGACTTTTATTGCTCCATTTATTTTGAATGATAGTTGTGCTGGGTAGAGTATCCTTGGGTTGAAGTTATTTCCATTCAGTGCCCAGAAGATCTCACCCACACTCTTCTTGCTTTTAATGTTTCTGTTGAGAAGTCTGCTGTGATTTTTATAGGTTTACCTTTGTATGTTACTTGTTTTTTTCTCTCTTACAGCCTTCAATATTCTTTCCTTAGTTTCTAAACTTGTTGTTTTAATGATGATATGTCATGGGGTAGTTCTATTTTGATCTGGTCTGTTTGGTGTCCTGGAGGCCTCTTGCATCTGTATGGGAATATTGTTCTCTAGATTTGGGAAATTTTCCATTATTATTTTGTTGACTATATTACGCATTCCCTTCGCTTGCACCTCTTCTCCTTCTTCGATGCCCATGATTCTCAAGTTTGGTCTTTTGTTGGAGTCGGTGAGTTCTTGCATTTTCTTTTCACAGGTCTTGAGTTGTTTAATTAACAGTTCTTCAGTTTTTCCTTTAATTACCATTTCATCTTCAAGTTCTGAGATTCTGTCTTCTGTTTGTTCTATTCTGCTGGATTGGCCTTCCATTTTGTTTTGCAGTTCTGTTTCGTTCTTTTTTCTGAGGTATTCCATATCCTGACTGATTTCCTCTTTAATGTTGTCTTTTTTTGTCCTCAGTTCATTTATCTGTTTATTCATCGTGTTCTCTGTTTCAGTTTGGTGTTTATACAGGCTTCTATGCTTTCCTTTATTTCTTCTTTTGCTTTTTCAAATTCTCTATTTTTGTTGTCTTGGAATTTCTTGAGTGTCTCCTGTATATTTTGGTTGACCCTATCCAGTATCATCTCTATAAAATTCTCATTGAGTACCTGCAGTATGTCTTCTTTTAAATTATTCTTGTGGTCTTCATTGCGTCCTTTGGCATAGTTTATCTTCATTTTTTTGGAGTCAGGATCTGAGTATCTGTTTTCTTCATTTCCCTTTGGTTCCTGTACTAATTTTTTGCTGTGGGGAAACTGGTTTCCCTGTTTTTTCTGTCTTCCCATCATTGTCTTTGGTGTTGTTACTGTCCCTGTACTGTGTGCAATTAAGTATTTTCTAGCTTGTAATAATAACAATGGTAATATTTAGAAATGGAAGGGTGAGCTGAGATGGAAAGCAAGAAGTTAAAGAAAAGGAAAAAACAAATACACAGACTGGAAGGAGAAAGCAGAACAAGGTATCAAACAAGAAGGTTTCAAAGGTATAAACAGGGAGCGTTAGTGTACTAATTGACAGTAAGCTGAACAGACATTAGAGAGACAGAGAGAGGATTGAAAATCAAAATTAAAAAAAAAATAAAGATAAGAATAAAAATAAAAAATAAGTAAATGAAAGAAATATCTATATATAAAAATGAATTAAAATAAAATGAAAAATAGAAAATTAAAAAAAAACCAAAAACCCAAAAAACCTCCAAGTTCAAATGCAATGAAGTTTCAGTCTTAATAATTTGGGTGTCCGTCTCATTCTCCCATCCTGGAGATGGTGCCTCATATGTTGTTCTGTAGTTGTCTTTATGCATCAAAGGGGATGCATAAAGTAGAACAAAACTACACACACACACACACACACACACACACACACAAAAACCCACCAAGTGTCCCAAGTTCAAATGCAATACAGTTTCAGTAAGTTTTTCAGCATGCAGGTGTAATTCGGTTTTTCTCTCATCAAAGGTAAGGAGAAAAAGAAAAAAAAAGAGTCTGGAGACAGTTCTGAGAATGGTATCTGCAGCTGTGGCTTGCCTGCCCGCTGCTGTCAGCCTGCTGTTGCTGGCAGCATTATTTATGCAGATCTCTGGAGTGAGCTTAGCACTCACCTGGCCCTGCAGGCTTTGTTTACTCAGAGTTCTCCTGTGTGGGAGCCTCTGCTACAAGCTTTATCCCTTTCCAAGCACACTGGGAAAGGTGACACTGCACCTACATTCTCAGGCCTGCGTGTTTATTTACAGTTCATGTGGGAAGTGGGTCTTTTCCCCTCTCCTGTGGAGTTTTCCTCCCACCGCCACTTTCACAAGCTTTCCTGCTCCTGATTACTGGGCGGTGCTGCTGCTCCTGCCAGCTGCCATGTTTGTTTACAGTTCATGTGAGAAGTGGGTCTTCCCTCCTCTCCTGTGGAGTTTTCCTCCTTCCGCCACTCTCACAAGCTTTCCTGCTCCTGGTTGCCGGATGCGCACCCCCGCTTCCGCTCCTGCCAGAGCCTCTCTGGCCCACCCAGCTTGTTTATTTATAGTCCCAGGAAGGATTCCCTTCCCCCAATCTTCGGAGCTCAGTGTGCTCCACCCTCTTTCCCACATGTCTTTATTGTTCTTATTGCTTATTACTCAGTTTCTCTTTTTTCCCCGGGTGGAGGTCAGTCTGTCCAGGCTATGCTGTTCTGGCCCAGGCTTGTCTGTGGGAGTATTGCGGTACCGCGAGGCTCACCTGGGTGTGGGTGACTGGCGGCTTGGGTGCCCTCCTGGTTTCTCCATTTAACATGAAGTGGAGATTCTCTGTGCCGGCTAGAGGTGTGGAGGGGTCAAAGTTATGCCTCTTCTCAGTGATTATGCCTGCGAAGTGTGTCTCCAGAGTCTCTCCAAGATTTCACTATTGGAGGCTCGCTTTCTGCTTCCTCCCTCTAGCCACCATCTTCTTAACCACTCTCAATCTTGACAATTGAATGTGTCATTTTCTCAAACCTATACACTAACTCAACAATAGAAAACACTTTAAAAAAATAACCTGCCAATATCATGCGAGACATGACTTCCTCACATCCCTATGCATTTAAGATCAGAGTGTCTGCACTGCACTGTCATGTGGACAGGTTGTCACTTGCAATAATTACCAAGGCTTGGACATTAACCCTTTAAGGGTTGTTGTATTCCCATGAGATGATATTTTAAAAATGTACAAATCTGTGTTTCAGGAAACTGCTTGCTCTACCAGAAAAGCTAACACCCTTCCCTTGCCCAAGGCCATTTTCATGAGCCACCTAAATTCATGAAGTATTTCAGCCTTCAGGAGCATCCATCTTTCTAGACTGGAATCATGGAAAATTCTTCAGATTCCTCCTGAGTTGACAGGTCAACAATAATGACAATGAACTAGTATAATATAAACCCTCAGTATTCCTAGGTTTAACATAAATATTCTTGCCCTAGAAAAAGCACAACATTGTATTCACTAAAATTGCTAAGGTTTCCATGAATTCTTATCTCATAAATATAATATAAGATACAAGGGGTTAGAAATACCCTCGGTCCTTAATATGTAAATATTGGTAAGACATACTATGTTGTGATTTAAGATCATATCTTCACTTACCTATGTAGGAGAAATCTTACTCTTGGAGATCTGTGAGTCACTATGGCAATTGACCTTTTTCTAAGAAACACATCATGCAAAATCATAATGGTGCATTTCTCATTTTACCTGTACATTTGAAATTTCCCAACTTCTTTTATAATTCAGGACAACTTAAACTCACCTAAATTCATGGAGTACTTCAGACTTAATAGAATTTTGGTAGTTTCCATATTCTATACTGGATCCATGGAAAATTCTAATCTTCCTCCTAGGTTGTTATATCAACAATAATGACAATGAACAAGTATGACATAAATCTCCAGTGTTCCCAGGTTCAACATGAATTTTCTTGCCATAGGAAAACTGCAAAGGCATATTCTCTAAAATTGCTAAAGTTTCCATGAATTCTCATTTCATATGTGCAACATAAGTAAGCAGGGGTTAGAAATACCCTCATTCTTTAATTTGTAGATAGAGGTAAGACATACTATGTATGTTATGATTTAAAATCATATCAACACTTATGTACGTAGGAGAAACTTTAGTCTTGAAGTTCTGTGAGTCATTGTGACACTTGACCTTCCTCTAAATAACACATCATGCAAAATCAATATAGTACATGTCTCCTATTGCCTGACCATTTGAAAATTTCCAAACTTGTAGTATCAATTCAGGATCTACCTACCTTACCTTGATATTTGCAGAGGTCCACAGACACAGTCTTGTAACAGAACTCTTACTTTGTTGATAGGAAACTTATAAAAATTCCACTGTCCATATGAATGCAATGGACACAATGAAAGTTGCAGGGAATCCTTCATATGTCTCTACAAATATGATCATTAAATTCCCATTGTTGCTCAGCAAAGAAACTTAATATAATGCTTCTAGAAATATTGGGGAGCTATTAGGGCATAAAAGGCATGAAATGCAAATATGTTGAGGGAAGTAAAAGAGTCACCTTATGATTTATTAAATATACATGAAAAGAAGAAGATATCTATTGACTGAATGTGGCATCACCTCATACCTACACACTAGCCAAGACACTAAGTGGCAGCCTGCAAGAAAACATTGTAACACCAAGTTAGGCAAACAACCCTCACCTCCTTCATATTGAAGGTTAGATAGTCTGCATTAAGATATTACCAGTTTATTGCTCACCTGGGTATGAATAAGTTTCTGTCAAGAATCTTTTCTGTGTTTTGAGTTGTGTTATTGGAAACTTGAACAAATATGCACAAACATGTCTCAAGATACAATTGCTCTTCAAAGACACCCACATAGTTAGGTCAAGAAAACCATTGTTAAGGAACACTTAAGCTCTATCTGGGTATTTGTATCACTTTGTAATTGATGGTATCAGCAGGAGGAACCATCTTTCCTTTCCTGGACACCTGCAAAATTCTCTGTGCTTATGCTGGACTGACAGGACCACAGCAATTACAAGGAAGCACCATGTAATCATTATTTCAACATGCATGGGTTCAAAATCAAACTTGATATCACTTAAAATGTTTAAACCCTTGGATTACAATTAATATTGACAATGTCAGTTTTGACCTGAACCACAACAACCAAAATAAGGGGACAGGAAAGGTTAGGGCCATAATCAAAACTAACCTATGTTTTTGATGAGCAGAAGTTCTGTGCTGTGACTTAGGCACACACCAGCATGTATATGACTACCAATCATGTTCCATGTCAGGACTATATGGACTAGCCTTTTTGCTTGGCCTCTTTCTGTAAGAGACGTCTTTTCACACTGATTTGGCACATACCTGATGCTACCTGTGTACATAGTAAAATCCTAGGTCATTTTTATAATTTTAGAATCCAGTCATACTACCTGGATAATTGCAGGTGTCCATAGACAAAGAATTTTAAGATACCTGTTAGTTCTCCAGAGAGTATAGCTACAGATATTACTTGGTTAAGATGGCAGAGATGGACATTATGAAAAATTACCTCAATCTCTGCTTATGCCTCTATCATTGGGAGTAAATAATACATAGTATCTGTCTGTAAGGATAAAATAAAATATTACACTTGATTATGAGTGTGAGCCAAATATTCATGTTTACACCACATGTAGGCCAAAAACAGGAAAAATAAAAGAATACACAAAAGACTCACCAAATGTATATTTGAAAATAAAGAGGTTTCAGATGAGTGAATGTGGCACATCCTGATACCTATACATTTTACAAGTCCTACACTGGAACCCTGCAAAGAAACATGGCAATATCCAGATAGTAAAACTACTAGATATCATTTTTTTTCAGTTACTATTCAAGTCTACCTGGATACTTGGAATAATTCCACTTGAGCTATATGATCCATCCATTCTTAACTATGCTTACATGAAGGGTTAAAGTCAACAAAAAAGACAACGAACCAGAACAGAACCAAGGTCTCTCCATGCACAGGATCAACGTGAATTTTCTCCACAATATAAAAGGTGTAAACTCATGATCACTAGAATTGCTAAGAAATCTGTCAATTCTTAGCTAAGCACTTGTAACAAAGCTTAGTGACAGGCTGGGAGCATGGCGCAAATATTATAACGGGGCCGTAGCCAGTTCCAGGACCTTAGTGCAATCCCAGTTCCAGCAAAAACAAATGTTTAAGTGATACTGATTTGAGAGCCAACACTAGTGGTTCGAGTCTATAATCCTAGATACTTAAGAGACTCATATTGGGAAGACTACAGTTAGAAACCAGCTTGGGCAAATCATTTGGAAGATTCTCCTTAAGGGAAAAAAAGCTAGGCATGTTGCTAGATGCCTGTCACCCTATCAACAGCAAGAAGCTTCAAACAGAAGGATCTATACACATGTATGTAAATGGAAAAATGATACTTGTTGAAACTACTCCAGGAATGGGGGAGGGAAGAATCAAGGAGAATGGTGGAGGGGGTAAATTCAAGTATGATATATTTGATATATTGTAAGAACTTTTGTAAATGCCACAATGTACCCCCACCCAGAACAACAACAAAAATTTAAACAAATAAAAATAATAAAACAGGAGGATTGTGGTCCAGGATGGCTTGGGTAAATAAGAGACTCTATCTCCAATATAACCAGAGCATAAAGGGCTGGAGACATAATTCAAGCAGTAGAGAACCTACTTCTTTGTACTTGCAAAGCTCTAGTTCAAACACTGGTTACCCAACTTCCCTCCAAAAAAGGATTGTGGACACCTTCATGTCAATGTTTATGTAAGAAGCTCAGATATCCTATGTTGGTATTTTGACCCACAGCAGCACCAACCTGTATAGCAACAATGCTTTACCTGATGATGTTTTCATCTCACCTTGATATCTTGATCTGTTTCAGAAAAAGGCATGAAGGAAATACTTTGTGGCATACCTGGTTCACAAGGTCATTATGTCATTACAGCATCCAGTTATACTACTTGAAGACTTTCACATGTCAAAGGACAAGTTTTATAAGAGAATGCTTCCTCTATTGAGTATAACTGCTAATATTCCCCTAATCCATATCTCTGTGACAGACCCCATTAAAAGAACCTGGATTACCCTTCATTCCTTTAAAATTAGGTGCTATACAATATGCATTGCTGCTCAGCAAGGCTATAATCATATTAGAGCTAGTAATGTTGTTGTGGATATGCATGTTTTCACCGCATCATGTGAAATAGAGGGGGAAAAGTATTATAATCCAGAACATTCCTCAGATGTGTATCTGAGAATAAGAAGGTCTTAATGATTGAATGTGCCATCTGCTCAAAACTTTACAGTACCTGAGTATGAGAAAAAAAAGACAATGCCATGTGAGGCAAAAACTCCTCACCTTCCTGGATATTTAATCAGGGTGTGTGTACTGTTGCATGTAAACTGTTGCACGAACAGATTGACACTACTTAGCAATTGCCAGATTCCAAGAAAAATCCATAAGAGTTGCTGAGTTCTCCTGAAGGGGGTGTAAGAAAGAAAACATACAACTTCATGTTTCAGGGAACAGCGAGTTCTACCAGGACCCCTTCCTTTTCCAAGCATCTTAGGTAACTCATTTGCTACTTGTCTTATTCTACCTGTACATATGAAAATTCTTGTAGTCATTGAATTACTTCAGGATTTATATATACTACCTGGACACTTATAGAGTACCATGTACTCAGGCTTGTAAGGCAATGCTTACTATCTTGAGAGGATACCTGTAAGAATTCCACAGTCATTGTCAAAGTGATGGACATAAGGAATATTACCTAGATATCTGATTATTCCTCTATCCCTTAGAGAAGTAAATACACATTATTTGTCTACAAGGATACAGAAAAAATCTGTGTCAAAAACTCTTTGACAGAACCATGATAGAGAAAATAATGTTTTCAGCACATATATGCTAAATAGGGGGAAATACAGGAATACACAAAGCATTCTTCAAATGTGCATCTTAAAATTCCACTTTCAATGTCAAATGAATGGAAACAATAAAAATTACATGGATCACCCCTTATGTCTCTTCCAATACAAGCATTAATGTCATATAGTTTTTCAGCAAGCAAGCAATAAATTTTTTTCCTTTTAACACAAATAGGTAAAGAAACTGTCAAAATATCCCTATTTGCAGATGACATGATCCTATACCTTAAAGACCCAAAAAACTCTACTCAGAAGCTTCTAGACATCATCAATAGCTATAGCAAGGTAGCAGGATATAAAATCAACATAGAAAAATCATTAGCATTTCTATACACTAACAATGAGCAAACTGAAAAAGAATGTATGAAAACAATTCCATTTACAATAGCCTCAAAAAAAGTCAAATACCTAGGTGTAAACCTAACAAAAGATGTGAAAGACCTCTACAAGGAAAACTATACACTTCTGAAGAAAGAGATTGAGGAAGACTATAGAAAGTGGAGAGATCTCCCATGCTCATGGATTGGTAGAATCAACATAGTAAAAATGTCGATACTCCAAAAAGTAATCTACATGTTTAATGCAATTCCCATCAAAATTCCAATGATATTCATTAAAGAGATCGAAAAATCTACTGTTAAATTTATATGGAAACACAAGAGGCCACGAATAGCCAAGGCAATACTCAGTCAAAAGAACAATGCAGGAGGTATCACAATACCTGACTTCAAACTATATTACAAAGCAATAACAATAAAAACAGCATGGTACTGGCACAAAAACAGACATGAAGACCAGTGGAACAGAATAGAGGACCCAGATATGAAGCCACACAACTATAAGCAACTTGTCTTTGACAAAGGAGCTAAAAATATACGATGGAGAAGTAGCAGCCTCTTCAACAAAAACTGCTGGGAAAACTGGTTAGCAGTCTGCAAAAAAGTGAAACTAGATCCATGTATATCACCCTATACCAAGATTAACTCAAAATGGATCAAGGATTTTAATATCAGACCACAAACTCTTAAGTTGATACAAGAAAGAGTAGGAAATACTCTGGAGTTAGTAGGTATAGGTAAGAACTTTCTCAATGAAACCCCAGCAGCACAGCAACTAAGAGATAGCATAGATAAATGGGACCTCATAAAGCTAAAAAGCTTCTGTTCATCAAAAGAAATGGTCTCTAAACTGAAGAGAACACCCACAGAGTGGGAGAAAATATTTGCCAACTATACATCAGACAAAGGACTGATAACCAGAATATATAGGGAACTTAAAAAACTAAATTCTCCCAAAACTAATGAACCAATAAAGAAATGGGCATGTGAACTAAACAGAACTTTCTCAAAAGAAGAAATTCAAATGGCCAGAAAACACATGAAAAAATGCTCACCATCTCTAGCAATAAAGGAAATGCAAATTAAAACCACGCTAAGATTCCACCTCACCCCTGTTAGAATAGCCATCATCAGCAACACCACCAACAACAGGTGTTGGCGAGGATGCGGGGAAAAAGGAACCCTCTTACACTGTTGGTGGGAATGTAGACTAGTACAACCACTCTGGAAAAAAATTTGGAGGCTACTTAAAAAGCTGGACATCGATCTACCATTTGATCCAGCAATACCACTCTTGGGGATATACCCAAAAGACTGTTACTCCAGAGGCACCTGCACATCCATGTTTATTGCGGCACTATTCACAATAGCCAAGTTATGGAAACAGCCAAGATGCCCCAGCACTGACGAATGGATTAAGAAAATGTGGTATCTATACACAATGGAATTTTATGCAGCCATGAAGAAGAACAAAATGTTATCATTCACTGGTAAATGGATGGAATTGGAGAACATCATTCTGAGTGAGGTTAGCCTGGCCCAAAAGACCAAAAATCGTATGTTCTCCCTCATATGTGGACATTAGATCAAGGGCAAACACAACAAGGAGATTGGACTATGAGCACATGATAAAGCGAGAGCACACAAGGGAGGGGTGAGGATAGGTAAGACACCTAAAAACCTAGCTAGCATTTGTTGTCCTTAACGCAGAGAAACTAAAGCAGATACCTTAAAGTAACTGAGGCCAATAGGAAAAGGGGACCAGGAACTAGAGAAAAGGTTAGATCAAAAAGAATTAACCTAGAAGGTAACACCCACACACAGGAAATCAATGTGAGTCAATGCCCTGTATAGCCATCCTTATCTCAACCAGCAAAAACCCGTGTTCCTTCCTATTATTGCTTATACTCTCTCTACAACAAAATTAGAGATAAGGGCAAAATATTTTCTGCTGGGTATTGAGGGGGGAGGGAGAGGGAGTGGGCGGAGTGGGTGGTAAGGGAGGGGGTGGGGGCAGGGGGGAGAAATGAACCAAGCCTTGTATGCACATATGAATAATAAAAGAAAAATGAAAAAAAAATTTTTTCCTTTTGAGTAACATTAGCTAGTCTTTATGGTTTGAAAACATAGATAAAATAAATGTTTGGAAATATAAGTGTCTCCTGATGATTATTATATGTGTATCTAATATTATGAAGACCTCTAATGACTGAATATGGGGGAATTATCTCATATATGTTTAGTATATATTGTAGGTTAATGGAAGGTGTGTGCTGGAAAGAATGCATGTGTATGATTCTTTAAAAATTGTTTAGGACAGTGTCTTATTTTGTATCCCTAGCCATTTATTCTGGAATTCTTCTCTTCCCATGCCACCTGTACCTATTTTATTCTGCCTCATTTTTCCCTAAATTATTTTTATCCTTACCTTTAGGAATTATGGATGATTTTTATGCCCTGTTTTTATGGTTCTCTCTAATTGTAAAAGAAGCAGTCCTGTCTAACAAGTGACTGATATTTGGCCAAGAGATGACATGGAAAAGTTAGTCCTTGCACTGTCAGAATGGGATGATAGCAGGAATATGCTGGTTTTTTGTTGTAAAAGAAGTTATATGAAAGATTAGAGATGACAGTTCCCCATAAAAAGAATATAAAGAGTAGAAGAGTAGGAGGTATATAACCAAAACAATTATTACTATTTTTTAACCAGGTGTCCATGGAAAACCAAGAGATTAGAAGGTCCTTAATGCTGACTTCACAATTAGACATAACATTGATCTGTTTGTACAGATCCTTCAGGAATAAGGAAACATTGAGTGACTTGGAATATGCAACCTTTATGGATTGCCTAGCTAGGTACTCTTATTAGCGATCTTTAGATTGTATTTGTGCCTTAGATTTGCTTAACTTAAGAAAACTTTAAAATGACCTTGAGCACAGCTATCTCAGTACAAGCAAGAAAGCAGAAGGGAGACAGAATATACCAAGGGCTAACAATCTTTGTATGTTAACCCTGTAATTTTAGTTTATAAAACAAAAGGCTTTGTTTAAAAGAGTTTCTGTGCTGTGGCTGAGGGCCATGTCAGCATGTAACTGAATTCCAACCATGTTACATGTCAGGAATTTATGGGTTCACTGTTATGTTTGGCATCTCTGTAACAGATATCCTTGTAAACCACTTTGTTGCATGTCACTACCTATGTTCATGGCAATACCCTAGGTCATTTTTTCATTTGGGATCCAGTTATACCACCTGGAAAATGACAGATATCCACAGAAAAGGAATATTAAGACAAACATTCCTCTGCAATGAGTATACCTGTAGATATTCTTTGGTCAAGATGGCAAGGATGGACATTATGAAAATGATCCGGATCTCTGCTTATGCCTCTGTCACTGCTAGTATTAAAGACACAGTATCTGTCTGAGAGGACATAATAAAATAACACTTTTAGCTATAAATTTGAGGCATATATTCATCTCTCTATATAGGCTAAAATAGAAATATTACTATGCAAAAATTTTCATCAAATGTGTATCTTAAAATAAAGAGGCTTCACATGAGTGAATGTAGCAGCTTCTGATACTTGTACATTAGTCAACATGTACACAAGATCACTGTAAAGAAACGGCAAAACTCAGACTTACCCTTCTCAACCATGTGAATATTGAATGCCAAATTGTCTGCACTAAGCTTGGACACTATTGTCTATCTGGTTGTTAACGATGCTTGGTCAACAATGTTTTGGGAAATGTTCTGCTTTCTTTCAGAGAACCTGTGAGAAAACATGCACAGATGTGTTTCAGAATACAAGTTGCTCTAGCTGAATACCTATCTATTACCTTGAACACTGATGTCATTGACATACCTTTCAACTCTACCCAGATACATAGATTAATTCCAGTTGTACTCTATAGTCTGAAGAGTCCATCCATTGTTGACTAGTTTCCTGAAAAATATAATATGCTTACAAGAAGAATCCAGGTCAACAAAAATGACAAAGAACCATGACACAGCCAGTGTTCTAATACACACAGGATCAATGTGATTTTTTTTTCACCATATGAAAAGTGTAAACTCATAGTCACTGTAATTGCCAAGGAATCTGTCATTTCTTACCTAAGAACCTGTAACAAATGCTTAGTTGCAAGAATGATTTGGGACACCATGATGCTGATCTATTTACAGGAAATTCAGAGGTACTGTGGTGGGATTTTGACATACAGCAGCACTAACCTGCATAGTAGTAATGCTTCATCTGATGACTTTTTTGTGTTAGTGGGATGTCTTGACCTGTCCTAGAAAAAGACAACAGGGAAATCCTTTCTGGCACATCTGGTTCCCTACCTACAATATTTGGAGACTTTTAGATATCACTAAGGGGAGGCTGCTCACAGGAGGGATAGGGCAAGGGAAGGAAACCAGAAATTTAAATGTGATTGATATGCTTACTGTACAGAAATGAATATAGAAATCTTAAACTTTCCAGGGCCACCATCAAAAGTGGACTAGGGATGAGTCAAGAGGACTGGACGACATGAGCCAATTGGGGTTGTAATACACATATGCATGGAAACAACACAAGGAAACTTCCTGTGTAGCTATCTTTATCTCAAACTAGCAAAAATACCATGGTTCTCTTTTTTATCTTTTCTGTTTTTTCTTTTACAAACTCAGAGAACAGGAGAGAAGAACAGCGAAAGGGTAGGAGGATGAATATGGTGCAAATAATGTATGCACATGTATGTAAATGCAAAAACGATACCTGTTAAAACTGTTCCAGGAATCAGGGGAGGGGGGATGAAAGAGAGCAGTGGAGGGGGTGAGTTCAAGTATGATATATTTGATACATTGTAAGAACCTTTGTAAATGCTACAATGTACCCCCACTCAGCACAACAATGAAAAAGTAAACCTGCTTAGCAAGCATGAGGCCCTGAGTTCAAGCCGCAGTACTGCCAAACAAAACAAACCATAACAAAATTCATTTCACATGATATGTTATTCAGAGGCAAGTCAAAGTCACCGCAATGACTCATTGAAATCCCCCAGAATAAAATTTCTCTTACATAGTTAAGTGTTGACATGATCCTAACTCATTGCACAGGCTGTCTTACCTTCATCTACATATGATGGAATGAGGCTATTCCTAAACCCCTCTTTCCTTTTTGTGCATGTGCTGAATAGAAACCCTGGAGGCTTTAATAACTTTAACGAATGTACCTTTGCAATTTTTCTATGGCAAAAAATTATGTTATGTTAGGAATTCTGAAGGATTTATGATATTTTCTTTATTGTAAGTTTTGTTGACATCAAAGCACAGGAGACAGATTAAGAATTTTTCATGGTTCCAGTCTAGACTTGATGGATTACCCTAGAATTCTATTAACTCTGAAGTAATCCATGAATTTAGGTAGAGTTTACATGGCCCATAATAATCAAGGCCAAGGGAAGGGGGGAATGTGTCCTGGTAGAGCAAGGTGTTTCCTGAAACATATATTTGGATATTCACATTCCCTTCACATGGACACACACCGCTTAAAGATTTTGTCTTAGTAATGGTAATTGTGAAGAAGTGACGACCTGCTTATGTGACAGGTGCAGACACTCTGATCTTAAATGTCCAGGAAGGTGAGGAGTTTGTTCTTCATATTGTATTGCCATATTTTTTTATGTATTTTGTAAAGTCTCTCTTAGTATAGAAGTTTGAGAGGATGCCAATTTCAATCTTTAAGTCCTTTTTTTCCTCATATACACATCTGAGAATTGTTTTTGACTATAACACATTTCTTGTTTGTTATACATGATGTGGTAAAAATGCATATATCCATAATGACAGTACTAGGTGTAGTGGGGTTGTATCTTTGCTAATAATTAATGCATATTTGACACTGCCTAAGTTTAGAGAAATGGGGATCCCGGTATGATTCATAGGATACATCATAGATATAGAGATGGGGAATATTAGTAGATATACTCTCAAGAGAGGAAGGTTTTTCTTATAAGTTTGTCCTTTTACATCTGAAAGTCTCAACCTAGTGAAGGTGGATGTTGTAATTCCACAGTCCCTTGGGAAACATGTGCCATACAGCATTTTCCTGATGTCTTTGTCAGGTACGGATCAAGATATCACAATGAGAAAAAAAGGCACTTCCAAGTTTCATATCTATAGCTATGTATTAGGTTGTCCCTAATTCTTCATGTCCCTAAAGTTTTGTTACAGTTGCTCAGGTAAGAAATGAACAACCCCTTGCCAATTGTAGTAACAACGAGATTATAGATTTTAGTTGGGGAAGAAAATTCAGGTTGATCCTGTGTGTGTTTGGTCACTGGAGGTGTCCTGGTCCATTGTCATTTTTGTTGTACTTACCCTTCTTATAAGCATAGGATATTTTGAAGGTGCCTAGTCAAGTATTCAGTGCTGTCTCCAAACCATTAAGTTCAACTGAAATTAATGCATATGTAAAGGAAGAGTTGAAGGATATGTCAAAAATCATGGTGTTCAAAGTGATAGATAGGTGTCATCTAGAGAAGCTTGTATCCTTAGCCATATCTGTGCATGTTTTCTCAGTTTCCCTGAATAAGAACACAGTAGTCCCTAAAAGATTATTGACCATGCATTGCTAAAACTAGGTGGCTGATGAAGTCATCCTAGTGAAGTGCAGAACATCCAATGCTCAATATCTGCATGGTTGAGCAAGGTATATGTCTTTGGGCATTTCTATGTTTCTTTGCAGGGAAGCTGTGTAAGTTTTGCCTGTTGTACAGGAGTCAGAACTGTTCTACATCCACTCAAGTGAAACCTCTTGATTTTCAGATGTATATTTGATGAATGCTTTGTGTATTCTTACATTTACTCCTATTTTTGGCCTGTATATGTTGAAAACACCAATATGTGTTTCAGAATCCTATCAAGAGTAATATTTTTATTGTCTCTTTGCAGATACTGTGCCTTTAATATTAATACACAGAGTATTATACACAGAGGCATAAGCAGGGATTCAGATAATGTTCCTAATTTCCATTCCTGCCATCTTGACCTAGGAATATCTGTAGCTATGCTCTCTGGAGGATAATGGGTCTCTTAAATTCTTTGCCTAGGTACACCTGAAATTATTCAGGTGGTGTCATTGAGTCCTAAAATGATATAATGACTTAGGATATTACTAAGAACACAGGTAGGGAACAAATAAGTGTGCAGTGATGTACCTTTCACGAACAGACTGAAAAATGAAGCTGATCCAATAACATCTCTGCATGGAACATAGCTGGTCTTCAGGTATACGCTGTTGAGGACCTAAATCAGCACGTAACTTCTACCCATCAAAAACATAGGTAAGTGATAATTATGTCCCTAACCTTTCCTGTTACCATGTTTTGGTTGTAAGGATCTCAGGTCAAAATTGACAATGTCCTTAGAATTATAGTGACTAAGGGCTTAAACATTTTATGTGGCAGAAAATTACATTTTGGTCCAATAATTTGAGGGAATGGTTATATTGTGATGTGGTTGTCATCCAATCAAGTACAGTGTTGTCCAGACAATAAATAATGGGCCTTCTTGCAGATACCATCAAACTCAAATAATCAAAGTAACCAGGTAGAGTTCAAGTGTCCCTTTATAATGATTGTGAGGATATCATATGCAGGTGTTCTTGTGGATCAGTTGTATTATGAGACAGGTTTATCCATGTATGTATGAGGTTACTTCAAGACAACTCAAAAGTGCAGAAAAGCATCTTGACCAGTGCTTGCTAATAATCAGGTGCCTGAGAAACTTATTCCACAGTGGAGACCAATTCATCTTCAATATCAAGGTAGGGGAGGAGGCTGAGCTTACCCTAATGTCACCATGTTTTATTGAAGATTGCCTCTTACCATCATGGATACTATACAGATGTATGATGACATATTCAGTCATTAGATACCTCCTTATTTTCAGATATATTTAACAAAGCATTATGACATCCTATTTCCCTGACCTTTTTACCATACAGGCCTCTCATACCCTAATGACTCCTCAATATTACTACATAGCGTCAGATATTATTTTATGCTTGATGATGATGTAAATTTAATGCTCATAAAAGTAGAAGTATAAGAAGGGTTCCATGTAATTTTACTGTGGTAATCTGTTTGATATTAATAAGGGGATTTTTATGAGTGTCCTCTTAAGAAAGTAAGAGTACTCTTACAAGCTGTGTAATTGCTCTTAATGAACTAGGGAGTTTTCACAAGTACTTGTAGTATGAGACTTGTAATAATTTGATTTTGCATGGTGTCTTTCTAGGAAGCAGGCAAAGACTGCAAATTTACTCACAATGATCTGCAATTGTAAAATTTCTCCCAAATAGATCAGTGCTCATGTGAACCTATATAACAGTGGAGGAGATCTTACCTTATCTACAAAGCTAAGGAATAATGCTGCTCTAAACTCTATTTTAACACACTTTTGAGGGGCATACTTTTTAAGAAACCTTGGAGTCTTCCTCAATCCTAGTGTACATGCATTTTTAGTTTTTCTATGGTCAGCAAATTTTTGTTGACCCTTTGAATACTGAGGGAGTTGTGATATCCTGGTTCATTATCATTGTTCTTGCCCTTTCACACAGAAGTAAGATTAATAATTTCTCATGTTTCCAGCCTGAAATTCTGAATTTCTGTTAATGCAAAAGTAATTCATGAATCCAACTAGAATTGAAATGTCTCATAACAATTGTCACAAGTAAGGGAAAGGGCAGGTGTCCTGGCTGAGCAAGCTGTACCCTAACACACAGTTTGCACACTTTCTTTTTTCGCATTTCCTTCACAAGAAGACAGCAACGATTAAGGGATTGTTGACAGAGTCTTACTAATTACTAGATAAGTGACAAACTGCACATATGACAGTGTGGAACATATGATGTGGTTTTATTTTTGCATATTCTAGTAAGGTCTCCATTGTGCACAGTTTTCAGATGATGTCACCTTCAATCATCAAGGCCTTCTAATTCCCAGACTCTCACCTGAGGAATGTTTTAGGCATTATTATATTTCCCCCTCTTTTCCACATGAAGCTGTAAAAAAAAACACATGTGTCCATAACAACACTACCATGCCTCATATTACTGTATCCTTAGTAATAGGTAATGCATATGGAGACACCTAATTTTAGAGACATAAACAGTGGTGAGGGTTTAAGTCATAGCACAGAACTTCTACTCATCAAAAAACATTGGTAAGTGATGATTATGGCCCTAATAGTTCCTGTCACCACAACTTGATTCTGGTGGCACAGATCAAAACTGACAGTATCCTTAGGAATGGTAGTGTCTAAAGGTTTACACATTTTATGTGGCAGAAAATTATATGTTGAACCTGAGAATGGGGAGGGAATAATTGCTGTGCTTCATTATTATTGCTGTGGGTCTGTCAGCCAGAAATAATGCACATGGTTTTTTTCAGGTGTCAGGGAAAGAAAGAGCAGCCTATCACTGTTACCAAATATCCATGTAGAGCTCTAGTGTCCTGTAAAAATGATTTTGTGAGCATCACTGTGCAGCTATCCTTGAAGAGGTATTGTATCCTGAGATAGGTTTGTACATATTTTTTCAGGTTTCCTACAAGAGAAATAAAAACCCCAAGATTCTTGACTGAAGCTAGGTTAAAAACAGGTGAGAATTCAACTGAAGCATTCACACTGCAGACTGACTTATGTTTAATATTCAGGTAGGTAAGGAGGCTATGCCTAACCTTGTATCACCAGGCATTTTACAGGTTGTCTATTACCAACAACTGGCTAGTGTACAGGTATGGAGTGATGCCACATTTTTTTTTATTATTCATTTATTCACATGTGCGTACATTGTTTGGGTCATTTCTCCCCCTTGCCCTGTGCCCCCACACTCTTCCCCCACAACCCCCCTTGCTTGTAAGCAGAACCTGTTCTGCCCTTATCACTAATTTTGTTGAAGAAAAGACATAAGCATAATAAGGAAGACAGCGTTTTTGCTAGTTGAGTTAAGGGTAGTTATACAGAGAGATTCGTAGCATTGCTTTCATGTACAAATGTGTTACAACCCAAGTTGATTCATCTCTAACTGATCTTTACATCTTTATTGTGTTTATTCCCCTCCATCTTCAGCTCTGACTTCTCTCCCACCCCCATTCCAACCTGCCATCTTCATCATCATCCCTAAAACCAAACTCAGCCTTCCCTTCCTTATCCCTCCTCAGATCTAATGGACGTTTTTCAGTTTGCTGCTACCACCCTCTTCCTGGCAGTCCAAGTGGCAAAAGTGGATCTGTTCTCTATGACTTCTCCCCTCACCCTCACCACTCGGCCTCTGGCTTCCTGACTGGCTTCTGAGTCTTCCTCACGCTCATCATTCTTTCCTCCCCACTGACTGTTCTTCACCCAGCCCACATCAGCCCTTGCCTAGACTCTTAAAATGGCCTCAGGGAAACACCGGGAAACACCTCCATCTTAGCCCCTTGAATCTCTCCCCTGGACTGACACCAGAATCCATTTGATAACTGGCAAGTCTTACCATGTGATTAGTGTTGGTATTTCATACCCTGGGGCCTCCCATGTCAGCAGGCCTTCTAAGGTCAGGTCCTAGCCCAGCTTTGTGGCTGCAACTCTTGCCTTCCCCCATGGGTAAGCTCCAGGAATACAGAAGGGTTAGCACTTTCTAGCCCATGCTTCTATGTGCCATCCTTGAATGCCCTCCCTTCCATCTCCCCCACCTTCCAGGCAGAACCTGTTCTTCCCTTATCTCTAATTTTGTTGAAGAGAAGACATAAGCATAATAAGAAAGACAAAGCATTTTTGCTAGTTGATATAAGGATAGCTATACAGAGAGAATCCTAGCATTGCTTCCATGTAAAAGTGCGGGACAACCCAAGTTAATTCATCTCTAACTGATCTTTACACTGGTTCCTGATCCCCTTCTCGTGTTGAGGTTTCTGTATTAGTTCCTCTGGAGTGGGGACATCAAACACTTTCATGTTTTAGGTTTCCTACCTATGCCCATACCACTCATTTGTGCTCTCCCCTTGTCATGTGACCCAAGTCCAACAACATTGCTGTATTTGCCCTAGATCTAAAGTCTGCATATGAGGGAGAATATATGATTTTTGGTCTTCTGAGCCTGGCTAACATCACTCAGGATGATGTTATCCAGTTCCATCCATTTACTTGCAAATGATAAGATTTCATTCTTCTTTATGGCTGAGTAAAATTCCATTGTGTATAAATATCACATTTTCTTGATCCATTCATCAGTAGTGGGGCATCTTGGTTGTTTCCATAACATTGCTCAATGATCAATGGGTCATTGATGATTTCCTGGATTTCCCTGGTGTGTGTTGTTAGCTCCCCTTTCACATGTTACTGATTTGGGTTTTCGCTGTCCTCATTTTAGTCAAGTTTGCCAGGGGTCTGTCAATCTTATTTATTTTTTTCAAAGTACCAGCTTTTTGTTTCATTGATTCTTTGTATGGCTTTTTTTTTATTTCTATTTCATTGATTTCAGCCTTTATTTTAATTATTTCTCTCCTTCTGCTTGTTTTGGGATTTGCTTGTTCTTGTTTTTCTAGAAGTATGAGATGTAGTATTAGATCATTGATTTGAGATCTTTCTGACTTTTTAATATGTGCAGTCACGGCTATAAACTTTCCTCTTAGGACTACCTTTGCTATGTCCCATAGGTTCCAGTAGGTCATGTTTTCATTTTCATTAACTTCCAGGAACCTTTTAATCTCCTCTTTTATTTCATCAATGACACATTAATCATTGAGCAATCTGTTCAGCTTCCAATTGTTTGCATGTTTTTTACTGCTGTTTTTGTTGTTGATTTCTAGTTTTAATGCATTGTGGTCAGCTAGAATGCATGGGATTATTTCTATTTTCTTATATTTGCTGAGGCTTTCTTTGTGCCCTAATATATGATCAATTTTGGAGACGGTTCCATGAGCTGCTGAGAAGAATGTATATTGTGCAGCAGTTGGATGATATTCTGTAGACATCAGCTAGGTCCATTTGATCTGTGTTGTGATTTACTTCTAGGATTTCTTTATGGATTTTTTGTTTGGATGACCTATCTATTGGTGGGGGGTATTAAGGTCTCCTACTACCACAGTGTTGAAGTCTATATATGTTTTTATGTCCTTCAGAGTATGTTTGATGAAATTGGGTGCATATAGGTTGATAATTGTTATTTCCTTTTGGTGTGTTTCCCCTTTTTTTAGAATGGAGTGTCCTTCTTTATCTTGTTTGACCAATGTAAGTTTGAAGTCTACTTTGTCTGAGATGAGTATTGCTACTCCTGTCTGTTTTTGTGGGCCATTGGCTTGGTAAGTCTTCTTCCAACCATTCACTCACAGCCAGTGCTTGTTTCTGTCGATGAGGTGGGTCTCTTGTAGGCAGCAGATTGTTGGATCTTCCTTTTTAATCCAGTTTGCCAATCTGGATGGGGAAATTAAGTCCATTAACATTCAGTGTTAGTATCGATAGGTATGTGGTGATTCCTGTCATTTAGTTGTCTTTGTTGTTTAAGGGTTTGATTGTGTGCAGCTGAATCAATGTTACTCTCTACTTTCTTGCCTTTTCTTTTCCTGTGGTTTGGTATTGCCTGCCCTTTCATGGTTTTGTTTGCTTTCACTTTCTGTGTACAGAATTCCTTGTAGAATCTTTTATAGTGGTGGCTTGGTGGTTATATATTGTTTTAGTTTCTGCTTATCATGGAATACTTTTATTGCTCCATCTATTTTGAATGATAGTTTTGCTGGGTAGAGTATCCTAGGATTGAAGTTATTTTCATTCAGTGCCCGGAAGACCTCACTCTTGTTTTAAGGTTTCCGTTGAGAAGTCTGCTGTGATTGTGATGGGTTTACCTTTGTATGTTGTTTTTCTCTCTTATAGCCTTCAATATTCTTTCTCTATTCTCTGTGCTTGTTGTTTTAATGATAATATGTCGTGGGGTAGTTAAGTCTGTTTGTTTTCCTGGAGGCTTCCTGTACCTGAATATGCATAGTTTTCTCTAGATTTGGGAAATTTTCTGCTATCCTTTTGTTGAATATATTATGAATTCCATTTGCTTGCACCTCTTCTCCTTTTTCAATGCCCATGATTCTCAGGTTTCGTCTTTTGATGGAGTCAGTGAGTTCTTGTATATTCCTTTCACAGGTCTTGAATTGTTTGTCTAATATTTCTTCAGTTTTTCCTTTCATTTCCATTTCATCTTCAAGTTCTGAGATTCTGTCTTCTATTTGTTCTGTTCTGCTGGAATGGCCTTCCATTTTGTTTTTTATTTCTGTTTCGTTCTTTTTTCTGAGGTTTTCCGTATTGTGGATCACTTCCTCTTTAATATTGTCAATTTTTGTCTTTAATTCATTTATCTCTCTATTTATGGTGTTCTCTGTTTCACTTTAGTGTTTATTTAAGGCTCTTTGTGTGTGTGTGTGTGTGTGTGTGTGTTTTCTCATATTCTTTATTTTTGTTGTCTTGGAATTTCTTGAGTGCCTCCTGTACATTTTATTTGACCATATCTAGTAACATCTCTATGAAATTCTCAATGCTAACTTGCAGGACTTCTTCTTTCAGAATTTTCTTTTGGGCTTCCTTGGATTCCTTGGTATAGTTTGTGTTTGTTTTGTTGGAGTCTGGATCTGGGTATCCATTTTCTTCATTTCCCTCTGAATCCTGTACTAATTTATTTTTGGGGGAAGAGTGGTTTCCATCCCTTTTTTGTCTTCCCATGATTCTACTTGGTACCATTTCTGTCCCTGAACTATGTGTGATTTAGCATTAGCTGAGTTACAATAGTAAAACTAACAAAATCAAGAAAGAAGGCGAAAAAAGAGAAAGAAAAAGAAAGAAAGAGAAAGAAAAAAAGAATGGAGAACCAAAGAAAACAACAGGGAGAGATGGTGGACAATCAAGAAAGGAGAAAAGAAAAAAGAGAAAGAAAACAAAATTCACTGGTTCAGGAACAGTAGAATTACCCTCTTAGTTGTTTTGGTGTTACTTCTTTAGCATCTAGCCTTGTCTGTCTGTGTCTCCTAGGCAGGTTTGGAGCCAGTGTCTGGTGGTGTTGGAGCCCTCCTGTGGTTGGCAGTGGGTGGGCGGTAGCCCAGCAGGCCTGGGGAGTGGGTGCCCAGCAGGCCCACAGAGCAGTGGTCTGGTGGAGTGGTGGCCCAGCAGGCCTGCAGGGCAGGGGCCTGGTGGGCCTGCAGGGTGTAGGCCTGGTTGGGTGGTGGGCTGCTTACTGGCCATGCAGTGGCCTGTTGGGCTGGTGGGCAGCAGCCTTGTTGGCCTACGGGGCTATGGCCTGGCAGGCCTGCTAGGCAGGGCTAATGGGGTGGGGACCCAGTGGAGTGGTGATAAGGAGGGCCTGAGGAGTGGGGACTTGGCAGGCCTGCAGGGTTGGGGCCTTTGCTGTGTGGCAGCTCTGCAGGCCTGCAGGGCCAGACTTGGCAGGCCTAATGGGCTGCAGCCTGGCGGGGCTGTGGCTTAGTGGAGTGGTGGCCTGGTAGGCCTGCTAAGCAGGGCCAATGGGGCAGGGGTCCAGTGGACCAGTGATCCAGTAGGCCTGTGGGGTGGGGACTTGGTGGTCAGTGGTCTGGCTGTTCTTTTAGTAAATCATGGCACGGAGAAGCCTTCCACGAGCTAGGAGTTCAGAGTGCTAAAGTTTCAGCTCTCTAGTGCTTTACCTCAGCCAAGTGTGTCTCCAGAGTCTCAGCAAGGTCTCTGATTCATGGAGCTCACAAGCTTAATCTTTTCAAATATATTTAATATATCTTTAGAAGTCCCATTTCCTCAACACTTTTGCCTTGCCAGCTTTAAAACATGACTTGCTATCTAATATTTCTAGGAACCATCACATTTCATTATATTATTGCTAAGAAACAATGTGAACTTGATGATCATACTCAAAAGATATTTAGAAAGAGGTCTGGGTAATTTTCATTGTGTCCTTCACATTGATATTGACAATTTAACATATTTAAAGGTAAATATATGCTATTTTTCTTAAGAACATGCAAAAAATCTCTTTTTACATAATTGTGATGAAAATATTCATGCTTTCACCACATATATGCCAGATATGGGAAAATATAGGAGTGAAAAAAGCATTCACCAAATAAGCATTGAAAATTCCACTCTCAATATAAATTTAATGGAAATAATGAAAATTAAATGTATTTATCCTTATCCTCTACTACTACAAGCTTTGTTTCACATTGATTGTCAGCAGCACACAATAAAATTTGGTCCTTTCCAGTAATAGTAGATAGCTATCATGGTTTGAGAAGCATGCATGCAAATAATGCTGGAAAATATAGGTGTCTGCTGATGGCTTATTACTTTTATCTGAAATGATGAAGATCTCTAATTACTGAATGTGGCAGCATCTCATATATCTACAATAGTCAAGTCAGTAAGAGGATAACTGCATGTAAACTTGGTAATAGCAGGTTAGGCACCACTCTCTCCTACCTGGGTGTTGAACATCAGATGAGCTGCATTGTGATACTGTCAGTGAAGTGGGATTAAGAAGGTTTTCAATAAGGGCAAAACCTTAACCTATTGCCCATGGATTTTGTTGTTCTTAAATGTGTTGGGAAAAGGAATTTTATATTTATGAGGTAAAATTGTGGCAAAGATTCTTTTAGGTAAGGAATCAAAACAGAAAGGTGTAGGGAAACAGGTAAATGGAGTGTATTTGGAACATTACAGACACACGTAGTATTTTCTCCACCAGTGCTCTTTACATGATCTAATGGAGGTTAGGTAATTTAGCTTAAACATCTTTTGGGAGTAATGGATTTGTGATAGGCACCTGGTAATTTCAATCGTTTTGCTGTTTAATGCTTTGACATTACTTTTCAAGGATCAAGGCATTGTGTCCAGGAACTTGTGATGTGAGTGCCTATATTTTGTAGGTTTTATGGGCATATTTTTCCTTAAAAGTATGATTGCACCAGCCATTCTCATTCCTGGGGGACATTATTCATTAGGGGCAATGACAGAGGAATTGAAGAGGAACTGTTGTTGGTTTTTTTCTTGATGTTTTAGTATATGTTTTAATTTAGCTGAGATGTGTGCAGGAAAAAAATGTGTGCATGTACCTTTTTAAAAGATTCTTTAGAGTAGAATGTTTTATCTTGAATCCCAGCTCCTTATGCCAGCTTTTCGTCTGTTTCCATGCCACCTGTCCCTATTCTAACGTTGCTTATTTTCTCCCTAAGTCATTTTGGTCTCTTAATCTTTTATAGTTACACAGGGTGCATAGTCTCTCTTTTATGGTTCTTTTCAGTTGGTAAGGGGCATCAGTCCTATCTAAGAAGGGACTGACAATCACACCTTATTTGGTCAAGAGGTAACATAGAAATGTTATATTGTCAGTATAGGATAATACCATGAGTATGGTGTGATTTTGTACTAGAAAAGAAATTATGTCAGAAATTAGAGAAGACATTACACAATAAAAGGAATATAAAGAGTAGCATAATTGTATTTATATAAATATTAAAATAATTATTATAATTTTTAACCATGAGTCCTCAGAAAACCTGAGGGTAAAAGGTCATTAATGCTTCACATACATAACATTGATCTGGTTGTGGAGATTCTTTGGGACTCAGGAGACATTGAGATATTTGGAATTTAAACACAGCATGAATCCTTAATGAGGACACTAGTGCTTCCCTTGACAGCAATAACAAGGATTAAGCTTATTTTACTTTAAACAACATTTTGTTTTGTCATTTTCATTTTTGAATTTAGAAGAGAGATATCTTGGGCTGTGTCATAGAAGGCCTTTTGAGTAAAGTTTGCAAGGAATTTTATATGTTATATTCTTAAATGTTATTGAAAGGATGAAAATATAGGCTAATTTATCCTACTAGTGGAATTTAGATCTTGTTCATTTATGATGAAATACTAGTAAGTTAGTAGATTTTCTAGTCATTGTCTGTTGTTTTTCTATCTAGGTGAGTGTGATAGTACACTTTCCTATGCAACCACAGGTAGGCAGGGCATAGTTTGTTGTAACATAACTATCACATTTTGTTAGGAGATTTTCAGTGAGAATTTTTGATGTGTATTTTTTTTTGTATTTAATTAGTGGCGTAATAGTTGCCTGATTTGAGTATTAAAATATTTTTTAATTAGAAGGAGAGATTTAAACTAGTCTTTTAGTGACATTTTTTATTATAGGTGTGATATTGTTTCTACATGAAGAAATCTTCAGACTTAATTTGGCCTATAGTGGGAAATGACTAGATATAATGATCACTTTAAAGTTGTTAATATTCTGAAAGTGTTTATGGCTATTATTTTTAAGATATTAAGGTCTTTCTAATTTGAAAGTGGATATGGCTTGAACCCTGGTTCATTGTGTGAACCTGAATGGTTTCTTTCCTTTAGAATGTTAGATAGTGTTGTTGATAGGGCATTTTGTAAATTATATTTAACTTTACATTGTGTCTTTTAGAATATTGTCAATAACTTTCACTTTCATTTTGTTTTGTGGGCATTTAGATTAACGTGTCATTTTTATATTGTATTAGGGCTAACAGCAATAATTTCTCCCACATTGTGATAGTACACACTTCCTATCAAGACCTGTTTTACATTCCAGTTGATCACTTTTAAGTGTATTTTTATTGTTCAAAGGGATTTCACCATGGTGTTGGATCCATTAATATATTGTACTTTAATCAGATTAACTCCTTCTATTACTCTCGCTGAACCTTCCCCACTAGTGTCTTGTTGTTGTCTTTATGCCATCTTCCTACATGGATAAAATGTATTTCAAAATTATTCACCCTTTACCATCTCTTTTCCTCTCCTTCCTCTCTCCCTAGTCCCCTCAAACAGTCACACTATTATAGACATGTTATATTTATGATATCGGTATATATATCATATATATGATCATGTTTGTATCTGTATATATGTTGTTTATCTTCTCATTCTATCCTCTACATATGAGAGAAAATATATGACCTTTGTCTTACTGAACCTGGCTTACTTTTCTTAAAACGATGTTCTTAATTTCCATTTTTTTACCTACAAACAAAATAATTTTGTTTTTCTTCACAGCTGTGTATATATACCACATTTTCTCAATCATTCATTGGTTGTAGGGCATCTGTGCTGTTTCCATAGCTTGACTCTTTTGAGTAGTGCTGCAATAAACATGGGCATGCAAGTGTCTCCATTGTGTCTTGATATACATCCCTTCTAATATATGCCCAAGAGAAGTGTCACTGTATCCTATGGTAGTTCTACTTTTAGTCTTTGGGGAGCCTCCACACTGTTTTCTGTACTAATTTACATTCCCACCAACAGTGTATAAGGGTTCCTTGTTCCCTGAATCCTCCCCAACATTTGTTATTGCTTGTGTTCTCGATGATAGCCATTCTGACGGGAGTGAGGTGAAATCTCAATATTGTTTTGAACTGCATTTCCTTTATGGCCAAGGACGTTGAACATTTCTTCATGTGTTTATTGGCCATTTCTACATCTTCCTTTTTAAATTGTCTGTTCTTTTCATTTGCACATTTATTTATTGGGTTGCTGATTCTTTGGGAGTTCAATTTTTTGAGCTCTGTGTAAATTCTGCCTATTAATCCCATGTCAGATGTATATTTAGTAAACATTTCACTCATTCTGTAGATTGTCTTTTCAGTCTAATTGCTGTTTCCTTTGCTGTACAGAGCTTTTTAGCATGATGCAGTCCCATTTGTCAAGCTTATCTCTATATGCTGCTCTATTGGAGTCTATTCAGGAAGTTATTATATATGCCTATATGTTCCAATGTTTTCCCTATTCTTTCTTGTAGTGGGTTCAAAGTTTCAGAGCTTATATTGAGATCTTTGATCTGTTATGAACTGATATTAGTACAGGTTGAGAAATAGGCATGGTTGCATTCTTCTATATGTGAATATCCAGTTTTTCTAGCACCATTTGTTAAAGAGGATGTTTTTCTCCAATGTATGTTCGTTCACCTTTGTTGAAAAAGTAAATGGCTGTAGCTGTGAGGATTTATCTCTGGGTCTTTCTATTTTGTTGTGTTTCTCTTCTTATCTGTTTTTCTGTCTGGAGTCTATTTTTTGGAGCCAAGGGAGTAAAAGCCTCGGTTTATGGAATGTTTTTGGTACAATAAGACTTTTAATGTTCTAGTTTTCTATATTATTTTGAGGGTGTACCAGTCAACTTCCTTTTAGAAGTGTCTTTGGGTGTTTTTTATGAGAGTGATTAACATTTGTGAGCTTTATTTGGATTTAAGATTTATTTTCAAACCAAATGAGTTCTTACCATGAATTATTTTACTTGCCTAAATTAACAGTAAAGGGGAGTTCACAATTACTTAGTTGCATACAGAGCACTCTGAATAAGCTACCCCCTTAAACTTCATTCTGTCTTACCCTCCATTAAAAACATTGTTTGGCAAGATAAAGAAGGACACTCCATACTAATAAAAGGAGAAATACATCAAAAGGAAATAATAATTATCAACCTATATACACCCAAATGTCAGTACACCAATTTCATCAAATATACTCTGAAGGACTTAAAACACATACAGACTGCACACAGTGGTAGTGGAAGACATTAATGCCCCCATATGCCCAATAGATAGGTCATCCAAATAAAAAAATCAATAAAGAAATTCTAGAATTAAATCACACCATAGATCAAATGGACCTAGCTGATGTCTACAGAATTTTTCCCAACATCTGCACAATATACATTCTTCTCAGCAGCCCATGGAACTTTCTCCAAAATTGATCATATCTTAGGGCACAAAGCAAGCCTCTGCAAATATAAGAAAATAGAAATAATACCATACATTCTATCTGATCACAATGCATTAAAACTAGAACTCAACAACAAAAACAACAGCAGAAAATACGTAACAATTGGAAGCTGAACAACACATTGCTCAATGATCAGTGAGTCATCAATGAAATAAAAAAGGAAATTAAAAGATTCCTGGAACTCAATGAAAATGAAAACATGACCTACCAGAACCCATAGGACACAGCAAAGGCAGTCCTAAGAGGAAAGTTTACAGCCATGAGTGCGTATATTAAAAGGACAGAAAGATCTCAAATAAATGACTTAATGCTACATCTCAAACTCCTAGAAAAACAAGAACAAGCAAAACCCAAAACAAGAATAAGGAGAGAAATGATAAAAATAAGGGCTGAAATCAATGAAATAGAAACAAAAAAAAAATACAAAGAATCAATGAAACAAAAAGCTGGTTCTTTGAAAAAAATAAATAAGATTGACAGAGCTCTGGCAAACCTGACTAAAAGGAGGAGAGAAAAAACCCAAGTCAGTAAAATCACACATGCAAAAGGGGAAATAACAAGAAACACCAAGGAAATCTAGGGAATCATCAGAGACTACTTTGGGAACCTATATTCCAATAGATTTGAAAATCTTGAAGAAATGGACAAATCTCTAGATACTTATGACCATCTAAAATTGAACCAAGTGGATATTAACCACCTAAATATTAACATGAAATGAAATTGAAGCAACAATAAAGAGTCTCTCAAAAAATAAAAGTCCAGGACCTGATGGATTCTCAGGTGAATTCTATGAGACCTTTAAAGAAGAACTAATACCAACTCTCCTTAAACTTTTCCACAAAATAGAAAGGAAAAGAATATTGCCTAACTCATTCTATGGAGCCAGTATTACACTCATCCCAAAACCAGACAAAGACACATACAAAAAGGAGAACTATATGCCAATCTCCTTAATGAACATTGATGCAAAAACCTCAATAAAATAATGGCAAACCAAATCCAACAACATATCAGAAAGATTATTCACCATGCCCAAGTCGACTTCATACCAGGGATGCAGGGGTGGCTCAACATACGCAAATCTATAAATGTAATACAGCACATTGATAGAAGCAAAGACAAAAATACTTGACCATCTCAATAGATGCAGCAAAAGCCTTTGATAAGATCCAACACCATTTCATTATAAAAGCTCTAAGAAAACTAGGAAGAGAAGGAAAGTACCTCAACATTGTAAAGGCTATATATGACAAACCTACAGCCAACATCATACTTAATGTTGAAAAACTGAAACTATTTCCCCTAAAATCAGGAACAAGACAAGGGTGCCCACTATCCCCACTCCTATTCAACATAGTACTGGAATTCCTAGCCAGAGCAATTAGTCAAGAAGAAGAAATAAAAGGAATATAAATAGGTAAAGAAACTGTCAAAATATCCCTATTTGCAGATGATATGATCCTATACCTTAAAGACCCAAAAAACTCTACCCAAAAATTCCTAGACACCATAAACCAGCTACAGAAAGGTGGCAGGATACAAAATCAACTCACAAAAATCATTAGCTTTTCTATACACCAACAACGAACAAACTGAGAAGGAATATATGGAAACAATTCCATTTACAATAGCCTCAAAAAAAAAATCAAATACCAAAGGATGTGAATGACCTCTACAAGGAGAAATACAAACTCCTGAAGAAAGAGATTGAGGAAGACCTCAGAAGATGGAAAGATCTCCCATGTGCCTGGATTGGCAGAGTCAACATAGTAAAAATAGTTACACTGCCAAAAGCAATCTATTTGTTTAATGCATTCCCATCAAAATCCCAATGACATTCATCACAGAGATTGAAAAATCTACCTTAAAGTTCATTTGGAAACACAAGAGACTGTGAATAGCCAAGGCAATACTCAGCAAAAAGAGTAATGCTGGAGGTATCATAATACCTGACTTCAAACTATATTACAAAGCAACCGCAATAAAAGCAGCATGGTACCGGCACAAAACAGACATGAAGACCAGTGGAACAGAATAGAGGACCCGGAGATGAATCCACACAGCTATGCCCACCTCATTTTTGACAAAGGCGCCAAAAACATATGATGGAGAAAAGACAGCCTCTTCAACAAATGTTGTTGGGAAAAGTGGTTATCTGCCTGCAAAAAACTTAAACTAGATCCATGTCTATCACCCTGTACTAGTATCAACTCAAAATGAGTCAAGGACCTTAATATCAGGCCCAAAACTCTGAAGTTAGTACAGAAAAGAGCAGGGAATACTTTGGAAGCAATAGGTATAGGCAAGGACTTCCTCAATAGAACCCTAGCAGCTCAGCAACTAACTGAAAGGATGGATAAATGGGACTACATAAAATTAAAAACTTCTGCCCAACAAAAGAAATGGTCTCTAAACTGAAGAGACCATCTACAGAGTGGGAGAAAATATTTGCTAGCTATACATTAAAGGACTGATAACCAGAATATTCAGGGAGCTCAAAAAACTAAACTCTCCCAAAACCAATAAACCAGTGAAGAAATGGGCAACTGAACTAAACAGAACTTTTTCAAAAGAAGAAATTCAAATGGCTAAAAAACACATGAAAAAATGCTCATCATCTCTGCCCATAAAGGAAATGCAAATCAAAACCACACTAAGATTCCACCTCACCCATGTTAGAATAGCTGTCATCAAAAACACCACCAACAACAAATGTTGGCAAGGATGTGGGGAAAAAGGAACCCTTGTACACTGCTGGTGGTAAAGCAAGCTAGTACAACCACTCTGGAAAGCAATATGGAGGCTTCTTTAAAAACTAAACATAAATCTGCCAAATGATCCAGCAATCCACTCCTAAGGATATACCTAAAAGAATGCAACTCAGGTTATTCCATAGGCACCTGCACACCCATGTTCATTGCAGCATTATTCACAATAGCCAAGTTATGGAAACAACCAAGATGCCCCACTACTGATGAATGGCTTAAGAAAATGTGGTATTTATACACAATGGAATTTTACTCAGCCATGAAGAAGAATGAAATCTGTCATTTTCAAGTAAATGGATGGAACTGGAGAACATTATATTAAGCAAAGTTAGCTGGGCTCAGAAGGCCAAAAATCATGTTTTCCCTCATATGCGGACTTTAGATCTAAAACAAATTTAGTAATATTAGTAGACATGGGCCACACGCTAAGGGGAGGACACATACAGGAGGAATAGGGAAAGGTAGGAAACCCAAAACATGAAAGTGTTTGATGTTTCCAGCAACAGAGGTTAATATGAGAAGGTGACCAGGAAGTATTGAAGAGGTCTGGTAGAGATGAATCAATTCAGGTTGTAATACACTTGTGCATGGAAGCAATGCTAGGAATCTCTATATATAGCTATCCTTATCTCAAACTAGCAAAAATGCTGTCTTTCTTATTATTGCTTATGTCTACTCTTCAACAAAATTGGAGAAGAGGGCAGAACAGGTTCTGCCTGGAAGCGAGGGAGGTGGGGGGAAGAGGGAGGTTATGGGGGCAAAGGGGGAGAAATGGCCCAAACAATGTATGCACATATGAATAAATGACTAAAGAAAAAACAGTGTTTGGTGGGGTTCCTTATGCTGTATTCACATACATATGTAATGTACATCACTTCTCTTTACCCTAAGTATACTCATTTTACCATCCCCCTCCTGATCATGCCCTGTAGAGGGTCTCCCTTTTTATACTTATGTCCCATTATTATTATTATCTTCCTAGGTCCAGATTACATATAAAAGCAAAAACTTAATATTTGGCTTTTTGACCTTGGCTTATCTCACTAAGCATGATGATTCTCAACTCCATACAATTTCCTGAAAAATATATTTAATTTCATTCTTCTTTATGGGTGAATAATATTTACTGCATATGCATACTACATTTTCTTTATTTATTGGCTTTGGACACCTAGGCTGATTCCAGAGCTTGGCTGTTTTGAATAGTGGTGCAATATACATGGGTATGATATCTTGTATGTTGATTTATATTCCTTCAGATCTATGCACAACAGAAGAATAGCAGGGTAATAAAGTAGGTTTTCGTTTTTGATGAACCTTCATACTGATTTCCATAGTGATTACATTAGTTTATATACCTGTCACCAGTGTATGAGGGTTTCTTTTCCCCACATCCTAGCCAGTTTTTTAGTTGTTTCTTTTCTTAAAGATTGCCTTTGTGACATTGGTGAGATGAAATCTCAGTGTAGCTGTCATGTGCATTTCCTTTATGGCTAGGGATGTTGAAGATTTCTTTGTATATTTATTAGCTGTTTCTACTCCTTCTGCAAAGTGTCTATTTATTTGCCCATTTGTTAATTTGCTTGTGTTTAGTTATTGAAATCCTTGCATATTCTGGATATTAATTCCTTATAAAAATATAGCTATCAAAGATTTTCTCCCATTCTGCAGATTTTCCCTTGCTTATGAAATTGTTTCCTTTGATGTGCAGAATCTTTTTTACTAGAATCAATTTCCTTTGGCAATTCTTACTCACATTGCCTGGGTAATTAGAGTCATGTTCAGAAAATAATTGCATATATCTTTATCTTTCAGTATTTTCCCTATGTTTTTCATGTAGTTTAAATTTTTCAGATCTCACATTAAGATCTTTGACGCATTTTAAATTGATTTTTGTCAAGGATGAGAGTTATGGAAGTAGTTTCATGCTTCTGCATACACATAACCGGTTCTGTGGGAAGTTACTCTTCATAACTATGTTAAAACTTGGAACTGTGTATTTGTAAATATTTGGGTTTCTTTTTTGTTGTAATTTTCCCATTTTCACCTTTTCTTTTTATAAAATAATATTTTGGTTGTTAAAATCCCACAAAGATGAATTATTACTTTTTAAGTGGAGTTTCAGCTCTCATTACCTATTTTTCTGATTTGTAATCCTTATTTGGAATTGACTGACTAAAGATGGACATTTTTAAAGGTGTTTCTTCTTTTGTTGTTGAATAGAGTTGAATATTTTTGAAGATCTTTACAGTTGGCCTAGAATCAGAGTAAGGGCTTTTTTAAGTGTGCAACATTTAAAAATTTTAATAATTAATGTGTGTTGATTTTTATGTTTTTAATTGGACAGATGATTATGTATTTTTGTAAGTCTGAATTAGTACTTTAAGCCAATAATACTGAGTTAGGTTAGACTTGGGATCCATAACTGTTTCAACTGGTTCATTTGGCTCTTTGAACTAAATATCATCAGTATAGGCCTGAGTCATTGTTCAAATTGTGTGTTTGTATAGCCAACTGAAAATATGACATGTAAGTGTATCTAGCTTAGATTAAAGTGATATATATCACTTTACATATATATATATATATATATATGTAAAGTGATATATATATATATATATATAGGTAGCAGAAGCTCACAACTGTAATCCTAGGTACTCAGGAGGATCATGGTTCAAAGCCAGCTCTGGCAAACAGTTCATGAGATCTTATCTCAAAAATACCCAACACAATAAAAGGGTTAAAGGTGTGGCTCAAGCAGTAGAGCACCTGCTTAGAGGGTGTGAAGCCCTGATTTCAAACCCCAGTACCACCAAAAAAAAAGTAGTAGATACAGATTTTTTAAATTAATTTATAATCTTTTAGTGTCTCTGGAGAATCATTTGAGTTCAGCTTTATACTGAGATACATATGTTAAAGAGGAAGAAATATGGAATTATGTTGCTATTTATATGCGTTATTTTTCGGGGGACATATTTTATTTGGTTTTGGATGGTATGAAGCTTTGTTGTCGGTTGATAAAGTGGAGAATGACTTTATTTAGAAATGGTAACTGAGCTGATGTTAAAAAGCTATAGGTGAGATGAGGGATGATATAGGAGATGGAGGGGAGGATTCCTATGGCCAGTTTTGGATAAAGTCGTTAAAGACCTTCGAGTAGTGTGCTAATGGTTGAAATAGGGGAGTAGGTGGTGTAATGGGGTTGTTTTTGTTTGTTTGTTTGTTTGTTGTACCAGGCCTTGTACATGGTAGATGAGCATTCTAGCACTTACGCCACAGCACCAAGCCTCTTTTTTTTTTTATTTTGCTGTTGAATTAAGAGCTCTCTAACTTTGCCTAGCTTTGCCTCAAATTTGTGTTCTCTTGTCTCCACTTTCTGAGTAGTTGTGATTATAACTATTTACCACCAGTCCAGGCCTTAATAAAGGCTCTCAAAAAGTCAATTTTGGTGTATTTCAAAGTGTCAGTCTTGGAGTGTAAAAAATTTTATGTTGGTTTTTGATTTTATGGTCTGGGTATAATGTGTATTAAGGTGAATACATGAGATTTTAGACAATTTTAGGTGAGTTATAAGGAGATTTCCATGGCACCAATAGTAATAAATATCAAGACTAAGTAATTATAATTCCCATTTAGTTTTGGCCTTATATGATACTGTTTTTCATGAAGGAAATGAGAGGAGTTTTCTAAATGAATGACAATAGACTAAGTTGTTATCATTCTGTTATGTGTTTTTGTGTTTTAGACTTGAGGATTTATTTTGATAAGATGTTTAGGGAATGTCATAATAGTTTTTGGTTTGGTGGCTTAATGAGGCTCTAATAAATGACATACAATGGGCAATATTTATATGTATTGTGTCCCTTAAACTAGTCAAAATATTTTTGTATAATAATGTAGTCAGTCATTTTGGTTAAGACAATTAATTTTTGAGAAATTAAAATTTTCATAGCTGTTAAAGAAGTGTGAACCTTTGATGTTTGTGGTTTTGTTGACACACATTTTTTGGCATAGCTCTTTTTACAAAGATGTCTAAATAATTTATTTTAGGCAGAATATTAAGCCCCAATGTTTAAATGAAGTTTATCATGATTTTTGTTACATTGAGAAATGTCTGAAGTTTTAAAATGAGATATTGAAAACTGCATTTTAGGGCTTGAATGGAGGGAAGGCTTGGTTATCTTTAGTTTTTAAGTTCTGCTATCTCAGAGGCCTGTGAAAGGGTCTTTTTTATTGTCTTTTTTCATGGCAAAGAGAATAATTTAATTAGCTTATTTGACCCCTCTCTTGCAATTGTATTTTAATTGTCCTATCTTTTCATATTCATATAATTGTGGAGCGTTTCAATTAAACTCTTTTGTGAAGTTCATTTTGAGTCTTGTTTTTTTTTTTGAGGGCACTTAACCTTATGGGAAGTTATGTTTTATCATTATGTTAAAAATATGAGCTTGTTAATTCAGAAATAGTAAGGTTTATTATTTTTTTTATTTACCTTGTTAAACCATTTCTTGTTTTGTATTACATTTTGGTTGTTCAAAACATTAAACTTCAAACTACTAATGTTTTAAGTGGAGTTTGAGATCTTATTGCCTCAAATGTTACTTTGGGATAGATATTTGTTATTTACTGAGCAGTTAATTATATTTATAAAAGTGTTTGTTGGTTTTTTTAAATCAGGGTTGATGCTTTTATATTTTTATGATCATTCTGAGTTGGCCTTTGAATAGAGAAGGATTTTTATTTTTTGTGTGTGCAATTTTTAATTTTTCAAAATTAATGTTCCTGATACTGACTTTGAATTAATGGTCCTGGTAGTGATTGCATCACTTTTTTAAAAAAAATTATTTTGACAGTACTGGGGTTTGAACTCAGGACCTCATTCTTGCTTAGGAGAGCCTTTACCACTTAAACAATTCCTCTGGTTCTTAATTATATCACTTTGAAACCACATTTATGAGCATATATTAATTGTACAAAGGGGTCTCATTGTGATATTCTCATACATGCATATAATGTACTTTGTTTAAATTCACCCCTTCTATTACTCTTTCTTATACTCCTGCTTTTCCTGTTTAAAACAGTTTTAAAGGGTTTCAATATTCTATTTTCATACAGCTCATATAACTTTTTTTTAGTGTTTCAGCAAGCTTTTATGTCCATTGTTTTTATTTTTATTTATTTATTTTTAATTTTCTTAATTTTATTCATATGTGTATACAATGTTTGGGTCATTTCTCCCCCCTTCCCCCTGCCCCCTCCCTTACCCCCTCTTACCCCTCGCTACCAGGCAGAAACTATTTTGCCCTTATCTCTAATTTTGTTGAAGAGAGAGTATAAGCAGTAATAGGAAGGACCAAGGGTTTTTGCTAGTTGAGATAAAGATAGCTATACAGGAAGTTGACTCCCATTGATTTCCTGTGCGTGTGTGTTACCTTCTAAGTTAATTCTTCTTGAAATAACCTTTTCTCTAGTTCCTGGTCCCCTTCTCCTATTGGCCTGATTCACTTTAAAGTATCTGCATTAGTTTCTCTGCATTGAGGGCAACAAATGCTATCTAGATTTTTGGGTGTCTTACCTATCCTCACACCTCCCTTGTGTGCTCTCGCTTTATCATGTGATCAAAGTCCAATCCCCTTGTTGTGTTTGCCCTTGATCTAATGTCCACATATGAGGGAGAACATACTATTCTTGGTCTTTTGGGCCAGGCTAACCTCACTCAGAATGATGTTCTCCAGTTCCATCCATTTTTCTGTGAATGATAACATTTCATTCTTCTTCATGGCTGCATAAAATTCCATTGTGTATAGATACCACATTTTCTTAATCCATTTGTCAGTGCTGGGGCATCTTGGCTGTTTCCATAACTCGGCTATTGTGAATAGTGCTGCAATAAACATGGGTGTGCAGGTGCCTCTGGAGTAACCTGAGTCACATTCCTTTGGGTATATCCCCAAGAGTGGTATTGCTGGATCATATGGTAGATCTATGTTTAGATTTTTAGGAAGCCTCCAAATTTTTTTCCAGAGTGGTTGTACTAGTTTACATTCCCACCAGCAGTGTAAAAGTGTTACTTTTTCCCCACATCCTCGCCATCACCTGTTGTTAGTGGTGTTGCTAATGATGGCTATTCTAGCAGGGTGAGGTGGAATCTTAGTGTGGTTTTAATTTGCATTTCCTTTATTGCTAGGGATGGTGAGCATTTTTTCATGTGTTTTTTTGGCCATTTGAATTTCTTCTTTTGAGAAAGTTCTGTTTAGTTCACTTGCCCATTTCTTTATTGGCTCATTAATTTTGGGACAATTTAGTTTTTTGAGTTCCCTATATATTCTGGTTATCAGTCCTTTGTTTGATGTGTAGCTGGCAAATATTTTCTCCCACTCTGTGGGTGGTCTCTTCAGTTTGGAGACCATTTCTTTTGTTGAGCAAAAGCTTTTTAGTTTTATGAAGTCCCATTTATCTATGCTATCTCTTAGTTCCTGAGCTGCTGGCGTTCCATTGAGAAAGTTCTTGCCTATACCTATTAGTTCCAAAGTATTTCCTACTCTTTCCTGTACCAACTTTAGAGTTTGGGGTCTGATATTAAGATCCTTGATCATTTTGAGTTAATATTGGTATAGGGTGATAAACATGGATCTAGTTTCAGTTTTTTGCAGACTGTTAACTAGTTTTCCCAGCAGTTTTTGTTGAAGAGGCTGTCTTTTCTCCATCATATATTTTTAGCCCCTTTGTCAAAGACAAGTTGGTTATAGTTACGTGGCTTCATATCCGGGTCCTCTATTCTGTTCCATTGGTCTTCATGTCTATTATTGTGCCAGTACCATGCTGTTTTTATTGCTTTTGTTTTGTAATATAGTTTGAAGTCCGGTACTGTGATACCTCCAGCATTGTTCTTTTTACTGAGTATTACCTTGGCTATTTGTGGCCTCTTGTGTTTCCATATAAATTAAACAGTAGATTTTTCAATCTCTTTGATGAATGTCATTGGGATTTTGATGGGAATTGCATTAAACATGTAGACTACTTTTGGGAGTATAGACATTTAACTTTTAAAGTTTAAATTAATACTTTAATTTGATCAGTTCAATTGGGGTCATTATTGGGAACTGTGATTGTCTTTACTAGCTATTTGGCTCTTTGACTCAATTATCATCAGCATAAGCTTGAGTCATTCCTCAAATTTTGTGCTTGTTTTTAAGAATATGTCAACCAAAAATATGACACATAGGTGTATCTAGGTTAGCTTAAAAGTAGTAGATATAGTGTTTTGAATTACTTTTGAATTTTTAGTTTATTTGGAGAATCACTTTTGGGTGAGAATAACTGGGATTTGTTTTTAAGTGCCTGGATTTCAATAAGCAAGTACTGTGCCATTTAAACTACACCTCTAGCCCTTTTTGTTTTAATAGGTTATTTTTCATATATGGTCTTGCTTCTATCCATGATCAGCCTTATACAAAAATCCTACGACCAATGCTCCTTACACAGCAGGGAATACAGTCATGTGTCCACATGCCCAGCTTGTTTTTTCAGATAACATCTTCTAGATTTTTGCTAGTGCTGACCTTGAACCGTGCCACCCTACTGGGCCTTCTTTGAAGAACCACTTTGGCTTGTCTTTACATTGAGATATAGCTGTTATAGAAAAGGAACATACATTTAAATTGTTTTCTATTCATTTTATTACTTAAGGGAAGCATTCTAATTAGTTTTTGATGGTATGAGGGTTTTGTGGGTTGTTTTAGATGGTTTATCTTTGTGAATGAAGGGAAAAGGAATTCATGATGAAAAGCTAGAGGTGAGATGGGAGGAGTAAGGAAGGAGTCAGATACCCTAGGATTGAATGCAGTGTTTGGAGTCCTTGGAGTAGAGCAGTTGGTATATGAGAGATTTTTGTTTGTTTTTGTAGCTGTAGGGAGGACTTGCGGTAGAGCACATCTCTTGGGGGCACTTTTTTGAGATATTGACATAAAATTATCTGCCCCATAAAATATTTGAATCCTTGCTCACTACAATTTCTAAGGATACTGTCAGTTTTTATATGGAACACTATACCAAAACTTGTTGACAAGAAGGGTTTGGGCAACATTTATCATTTACCTGTGTTTTTGTTGAGCAGAAGTTCTATGCTGTGACATTGACCCACACCACGTTAATGCCTCTAAAATTAGATGTCTGGATTCACTTGGTCTGTTAGCAAGGGTACAGTAGTATAAGAATCACTTGTGTTGTTATGGACAAATGTGGGTTTTTTTCACCACATCATATGAAAACTGTGAGAAATAGTATAGTGCTCAAAACATCCCTCAGGTGTTCATCTGAAAATAGGAGGTTCTTACTGATGGAATGACTGAATGTGGCATCTTCACAAACTTGTAAACTCCCTGAGACCTTACTAGAAAATGCACAAAACACATGACAACACTGCAAGAGGTTCAATTTACTCACATACCTGGATATTTAACATCATATGGTCTTCACTGTCATAGTGCAGTTTGTCACTTATAGAATAAGTAGCAAATCTCTATCAACAATCCTTTAAGGGTTGCTGTTCTGTGTGAAGGGAATATGAAGGAAGAAAACATACATGTTAGATCCCAGTAGTGTGGCCAATCTCTGGAGTGTGAAGGATTTCACAAAGGCTGGAGTTAAAGCAAAGAAAAGCTTTATTTACTTTCTAAAGGAGTATAGACAACATCAATTCTGTAGGATAATTAATGTGAAGTTTTAAAGGATTGTTTGAGGTGGGTGTTGTAGAAACTCAGGTGGAGGGTGGAATGGCAGTCATTGGTTCCTTTGAGAGATGATGGGTATATGTCCTGATTAGATCAGCATGGTGACCAAGGAATACTTTGGCCCAAAGATGTGTCTTCTGAATACTGTGGTTTCTCAGAATTATAGAGATAAATTACTAACTGCATCTGTTCTGAAAAAGATAAGCAATGTTAGACAGGAACTTACAAAGAAGGAAGTTTAGCTACAAAACAGAGTTTCTTAGGCCTACTTTTTATAGCAAAAGACTGCATTTCAGTTACAGCTTGCTCTATAAGGACACCTGGTCTTTCCTTTCCCTGTGTCCATTATTGTGGGACATTTCAACTCTAACTGGAGTCATGAATTAGTTCAGAGTTAACAGAATTTTAAAAGCACCCATTCTTTCTGTCACGGAAGATGGAAAATTCTCTTTCTCCAGTATTGGCAGGCCAGCAACAATGACAATGTACCAGTATGCCATAAATCCTTCATTGTTCACAAGTTCAACATCAATTTTCTTTCGGTAGAAAAATTATGAACAAATATTCACTGGAATTGCTAAGAATTACATGGTTTCCTTACTTTGCACCAGCAAGCAGAACATGTTGAAAAGAGGGATCATGAATACATTCATCTATAAAGATGAAAGTTAGATGTTCTAGTCTGTGATTTAGGACCATGTGAGCACTTGCTTATGTAGGAGAAATTTTACTCTTCATGATCACTGAGAGTCACTATACGATGACCTGTCTTTGACAAACACATCCTGGAAAACACTTGGGCAACTTGTCTCATTCTACCTATGCATATGAACATTCTTGAAGTCTTTGCATCACTTCAGGACTCATCTACACTGCCTGGATACCTGTAGAGGTTAATGTACATAGTTTTGAAGGGAACTCTTACAATCTTGAGAGGATACATGTAAGCATTCCACAGTCACTGTCAAAGTGATAGACATAATGAATATTACCTGGATTTTTGTTTATGCTTCTATCCCTGAGATAAATAAATACACATTATTTACCTGCAAGGGGCAAAAAAAATCAGTTTGATAAAAACGTGAGGGAGATATACATGTTTTCATCACATATATGACATATAGGTGGAAATATAAGACTGCACAAAGTATTCATCAAATGTGTATCTGTAAATTCCATTTTCTCTGCCACTACAGCTTTAATGTTGCATTATTGGTTAGTAAGCATACAATAAAATTTGGTCTCTTCCAGTATTGTTAGTTAGTAATCATGGTTTAAAAAATGCATGCAAAAATGTTGGGAAATATGAGTCTCCTATTGATTTATTACATATCTCTGAATTTATGAAGATTCAGATGAGTGAATGTGGCATCATCTCATATCTCTACACTAGTCAAATTGGTAAGAGGATGGCTGCATAAAATTTGGTAATATCAGTTTAGGCATCACTCAAAGCCACCTGGTTCATTAGAATTTCTATGGCACCAAGAATTCTTATCAAAACAAGTGCATCGAAACATGGTTAAAGAGGGGTTGGGAACACCCTCATTCCTTAGCTTTGTAGATGAAGGCAAGACATCCTGCACTATGATTTAGGCTCCTATCTGTGCTTAACTATTTAGGAGACATTTTACACTTGAAGACCTCTGTAAGTAAATTTGGAGCCTTTATCTGCTTTTAGTGAAGACATCAGGCAGAACCAAATTGTTACATGTGACATTCAACAAACACATTCAGAAATTTCCAAAGCCATTGTATCAATTCATGATCTATCAATAATCTCTGCATACTGCCATCAGTTCACCCACTCTGGAGAGGAAACCTGTGAAAATTCCACTCTCAATATCCTAGGGAGAGGCACAATCAAAATTATATGAAACCTTTCTTATGACTCTACCTGTATGAGAATTAAATTCACTTTGCAGCTCAGAAAGCATATAGCAATATGTGATCATTCCTAGATAAACTAGAGAGCTATTGGAAGTAGAGGCATGTATGGTAAAAAGGTTGCAAAAGTAGAAGGATCTCATAATGATTTCTTACATATATCTGAAAACAGAAAGGTATGTAATGACTGAATCTGCTATCAATTCATACCTGTATAGGAACAGGTAACTTGTTTAAAAAAAAACATGGCAACACCAGGTTAGACACAGTTTCCTCACCTACCTGCATATTGAAGATATGATCTGAATTTTACTGTCACCAGTTGATCACCCCCCTGGATATTTGCAAGCTTCTGTCAAGAATCTTTTCTGTGTTTTTGAGTTGGTCATATAGGAAACCTAAAAAAACATGTAAAACATATCTAAGGATACACATGCTCTCCAAGGACACCTGCATTGTGATGTCCATAAAATCACTGTAAAGGTGCACTTGAGCTCTACCTGAATACTAGGAATAACTGCAGATTGATTGAAGCAGCACAAGGGATCATCATTTCTTGTCTGGACACCTGCAAGGGCTTACTACTGGGCTGACAGGACAAATGTAATAACAAGGAAGCACAAAACAATAACTCAATCAAAAATGCATGGGTTCAAAATGAAGTGTTATGACACTTAAATGTTTGAACCCACTGTAAGCTGTTGAATAACTGGGTAGCAGGGCAATAGAGAAAGAGTAAGTCATAGAGGGGGCTAATCTGAGTAAAGCACAGCATATACATGTCTGAAATGCCTAGGCAAACCCCCATTGAACAATCAACAATCAATATACACTTTAAAAAGCGAAGGACTGAAGAGTAAAATAGGTCCTGTCAGGGATGGGTACCAATGGAGCAGAGAGGGAAAAAGGAGAAGGTGAAGGAGAGCAAATACCATGTATGTATTTTGTGTTCATTTATGAAACTAGAACAATGAAACCTGTTGAAATTGTTCTAAGAAGGAGGTAGAGGGAATGAGGGAGAACAACCTGGGGGGGTGAATCTAATTAGGATATACTGTATGCACATATGTAAATGTCATAATACATTCCCCCTGTATAACTATGGTATGCTAATATTTTTTAAATGAATGAAAAAATTTAAAAACTGTTTAAACCTTGGTCACTACAATTAGTAACTATATTGTAAGTATCAATCTGACCCAGGACAACCAAAGCACATACTAGAAAGTTTTAGGGCCACAGTCATCACTTACCTGTGCTTGTGCTGTCACATAGGCCCTCACCAGCATGTACATGAATACAAGTCATATTCCATGTTAGGACGTTTTAGGTTCATTGCTATGCTTGGTCTCTCTCTCTGTAAGAGACATCACTGCAAATTGATTTGCTAAAAACCTGATGCTATCAGTGCTCTTGGTAGTGTACTAGGTCATTGTTTCACTTTAGGATCCAGTTACACCACCTGAATACTTCCAAAAACAGAGACTTTTAGGAGACCTATTACTTTTCAGGAAAAAAAAAAGCCTAAAGTCAAACTTGCAGGGATGGATGCTATGAATGATATGTGGATCCCTACTCATGCTTCTATATTGGGAGCATTAAATACACAGTATCTGTGTTCCATGATACAATAAAATATTACTCTTCATTAGAAATGTGAGGCATATATTTATGTTTTCACCACATATAGACTCCAAAGAAGGGGAAATATAAGAATACAAAAATATTCATCAAATGTGTATCTGAAAATGAAGAGGCTTCACATGAGTGAATGTGGCACTTTCTGATTTTGGCACATTAGACACGACCTACACAGGATTCCTTCAAAAAGCCTTGCAATAACCACACAGGCACACCCTGTTAAACCTCACAGATATTTAATATCATAAAGTTCATCTACTTGGTTATTAGAAATACTCCATTGACTATCTTTCAGGGAATACTCTATTCTCTTTTAGAGAACTGGTGAGAAAACATGCACAGATTGTTTGTGAGGTTACAAGTTTTGCTATTGGGACACCCATCCATGTCTTTTTTTTTTTTTTTTTTCATTTTTCTTTTATTATTCATATGTGCATACAAGGCTTGGTTTATTTCTCCCCCCTGCCCCCACCCCCTCCCTTACCACCCACTCCACCCCCTCCCGCTCCCCCCCTCAATACCCAGCAGAAACTATTTTGCCCTTATCTCTAATTTTGTTGTAGAGAGAGTATAAGCAATAATAGGAAGGAACAAGGGGTTTTGCTGGTTGAGATAAGGATAGCTATACAGGGCATTGACTCACATTGATTTCCTGTGCATGGGTGTTACCTTCTAGGTTAATTCTTTTTAATCTAACCTTTTCTCTAGTTCCTGGTCCCCTTTTCCTATTGGCCTCAGTTGCTTTAAGGTATCTGCTTTAGTTTCTCTGCATTAAGGGCAACAAATGCTAGCTAGTTTTTTAGGTGTCTTACCTATCCTCACCCCTCCCTTGTGTGCTCTCGCTTTTATCATGTGCTCATAGTCCAATCCCCTTGTTGTGTTTGCCCTTGATCTAATGTCCACATATGAGGGAGAACATACGATTTTTGGTCTTTTGAGCCAGGCTATGTCTTTAAACACCACCATAGTTGTCACTTCCTTTAACTCAATTGCAGTTGAAAGGGATGGTCTGGACATTCCATCCATTCTTGACTTAGTGCCTGAAAAATATCTTATACCTAGAAGAAGTGTCAAGGTCACAGAAATGAAAATGATCCCAATACCCACAAGATCAACATGAACTTTCTACACCATATAAGAACTCTAAACTAATAATCACTAAAATGGTTGGGGATCAGGACCCTGTAGGAAGGTAAAACAGATCTTTTCCAAGAGTGAGTACCATTGAGTTATGAAGGGCATAAGGAAAGGGTGAATGAGGACAAATATGGAGGATGTATTTTGTATTCATATATGAAAATAAAATAATGAAACCTGTTCAAATTGGTCTAAGAAGAAAGGGAGAGAGGATGAGGGAGAATGATGGAGGTGGTTAATCTAACTAAGATATATTGTAAGCACATATGTAATTATTACAATGTATACCCCTGTACAACTATTATATGCCAATAAAAAAGTGTCAATATGTAAAAAAAGAAGACCTGAATAAATGACTATGCATCTAAAAGTAGTTGGAATAAAATATGCATTGCTCGCTAACAAGGATACACACATATTAGGCCTAGAACTGTTGTTTGAAACATGAGATTTTGTTTCCATATCACGTGTAAGAAGGGGGAAATTCGTAATTGCCCCAAACAGTCCTCAGACGTACATCTGAGACTAAGAAGTCTTAAAGATATAATGTAGAATCCTCTCAAACTTCTAAACTATCACATATCTTATAAAGAGCATGAAAAATCCATGGCAATACCATGTAAGGCATTTACCTTACATTTAAGAAAAGAGTGTCTACATTGTCACATGGGCAGATTGTTACTTTGTAGCAATTACAAGTACTCCAACAATAATCTTGTAATAGTTTTTCTGTCCTTGTTAAGGAAATGTGAAAAAGAAAACATACAAATCTGAGTTTCAGGAAGCAGCTTGCCTTACCAGGACACATTACCCCATTCTCTTGCCTTCAACCATTATTATGGACCACATAAGCTCTGCCTAGATTCATGGATTGCTTCAGAATTTACAGAATTTTAAGATCATCCATCAAATGTAAACTGGAACAATGAAAAATTTTAATTTCCCTCCAGTGTTGGCTTGTCAGCAAAAATGACAATAAACTAAGACATCAGGAATCCTTCTGAATTCCAAAGTTAAACATACATTTTCTTCCATGGAAAAACTACAAAGGCATATTCATTAAAATTTTTATGAGCTCCCTAGTTTCTTATCTCAACACATGCACCAAAAGAAAAGAAGGGTTAGGAACACCATCACCCCGAATTTGTATATGAAGGTAAGATGCCTTGAACAATGATTTAGGGTTGTATGAGAACTTACCTATGTAGGAGAAATTTAACTCTTGATGATCACTGAGAGTCACTGTACATCTTGACCTGTCTATGAGAAATACTTCCTGGAAAACACATTTGCTATTTGTCTCATCCTATCTGTGCCTATGAAAACTTTTGAAGTCTTTGTACCACTTCAGGAATCATCGACACTATCTGGATACTCACAGAAGTGCGTGTACACTGCCTTGTGAGGGAATGTTTACTACCTTGAGAGGATACCTGTAAGCATTCCACAGTCATTGTCAAAGTGATGAACACAAGGAAAATTACCTGGAAGACTGATTATGCTTCTATCCCTGTGAGAATTAAATATATGTTATTGTCTGCAAAGACAAACCAAAAGTCCAATTCTTGACAGAATCATGAGGGAGGGTACTTATTTTTTCACCACATATATGCCAAATAGTGGGAAATATAGGAGTGTACAAAGCATTTACCAAATTGGAAATGGTGAAAACTACATGGATCTCTATTATGCCTCTATTATTACAAGCTGTAATGTTACAGTTGTCAGAGTCACAAAATAAAAATAGGTACTTACCAGTAATATTAGATAACTATTGTGCTTTGAAAAGCATGTGTGTTAAAAATGTTAGGGAGGTATACGTCTCCTACTAATCTATTACATATTCTGAAATTATGAAGATCTCTTATGACTGAAGGTGACATCATGTCATAACTCCACACTAGCCAAGTAGGTTAACAAAGTAGCTGCCTAAAAATTTGGCAATCCAGTTTAGGTACCATTCTCACCTACCTGGATATTAAACATCAGATGAGATGCACTGTAATCTTGTCAGCAGAGGGGGATTAAGAATGTTTTCAAAGGGATAAGAGCTTAATACACTGCCCATGGTTTTTCCTTTTTTTTTTTTTCATTTTTCTTTTATTTTTCATATGTGCATACAAGGCTTGGTTCATTTCTCCCCCCTGCCCCCACCCCCTCCCTTACCACTCAATCCACCCCCTCCCGCTCCCCCCCTCAATACCCAGCAGAAACTATTTTGCCCTTATTTCTAATTTTGTTGTAGAGAGAGTATAAGCCATAATAGGAAGGAACAAGGGGTTTTGCTGGTTGAGATAAGGATAGCTATACAGGGCATTGACTCACATTAATTTCCTGTGCGTGGGTGTTACCTTCTAGGTTAATTCTTTTTTCTTATGTTTGAATGTCTCTGATAAAAGAATTTTAGGAGTATTTACAAGTTAAAAGCATGGCAAAGATTCTAAAAGATAAGGGAGCACAGCAGTGAAGTATAAGGAAAGAAGGAAATGCAAACCAACTGCAGTGTATTGGGCATAGTTCTTGCACAAAGTTCCTTACTTGCTGTAATGTAGGTTAGGGAATTTAGTTTCAATCAATTTTGGAGACTGGATTTTTTTCTATTAGATCCCTGGTAACTTTTAATACTTTTGTTGTTGTAGTATTTTGACATTTTATCCAAACATGAAAGCATTGTTTCTGAGGAGCTCTTACCAATCAGAGGGTTTTGTGACATGGCTGCCTATACTTTTTAAGGCATATTTTTGCTCAAAAGGATGGCTATGCATTGCATTCTTGAATCCTTGGGGAGGTTATTCCAGAGGGAATAGTTTTGTCACTGTTATTTTTGTTGTTGTTTAGTATATATTGTAACTTACTGGGACATGTACTGGAAAGAATGCAACCGATGCCTTACTTACACATTCTTTAGTACAATGTTTTACTTTATACTCCCAATGTCATATTCTGGCTTTTTTGGTTCAATGTCACCTGTCCCTATTTTAGCCTGTCTTATTTTCCCTGTAAACTACTTTGGTCCCTTAATCTAAAGGAGCCCTGGAGCGTTGATGGTCTATCTTTTAAGGGATTTTTCAGTTGAAAAGGTGCTTCAGTCCTGCCTAACAATGAAATGAGAACTACACCCTATGTGGTAGAGAGGTGCTATGGATACTAAGAATTTAAACACAACATGAAAGTTTTTATGAGGGCATTAGTGCCTTCCTGGGAAGCAATAAGAAGGTTTAGGAATATTTTATTTTAAATGAGGCTTGGCTTTGTTATTTTTATTTTTGAATTTAGGAGAGACATGTCTTAAATTGTGTTGTACAAGGACTTTTGAGTAAAGTTGGTGAGGGATTATATATGATATATTTTTTAATTTTATTGAAGAGATGAAAATAAAGGCTTATTGATCATACCTGTTGTAAATAGATTTTGTTTATTTATAATGGAATACTAGTAACTTTCTTTTTTTAGCTAGGGAAGTATGATACAGGGCCATAGTTCCTTGCCACATAAAGATTATGTTTTGTTATGAGCTTTGTGGTGATGTTTTTCCTGTAAATTTTTAAATTTTAATTTTTGCCATACCAATTAGTAGTTTTGAGTATTAAAATGTTTTTAAAATTAGTGTAAGTGATTTAATACAGTCAATTAGGGGCATTTTTATTTATTTTATATGTGGTTTTAGTTTATTTATATATAAAGAGATCTTCTGAATTGCTATAGTGTAAATTAAACAGTTATAATGTTATTTAAAGTTGATAGTATTTTTAAGTATTTGTGGTGTTTCTTTTTATTTTGGGTGATTCTGAGATTTTAAGGTATTTTTAATTTAAGAACACATATGTTTTGAACCCTGCTTATTGGTTGTTGTGACTCTGAATGGCTTTTTATGTTTGAGATGTTGTATATTGTTGCTAATAGACCATTTTGTAAGTTTTGATTAGCTGAACATTCATTAGTTTTGTGTGTTCAGATATTAATTAATTTTTGTGGGGCTATAGATTAGCAAATTATTTACATATTGTATTGTGTGTTGGCTAAGAGTTATAGCTTGTAGTTTTTATCTATAATATATTTAAATAGATATGGATTGTTTTTATATCCATGAAGCAAAATAGGTTAAGTACATTGTATTTTTTTAAAGTGTTTGGATAGATAAGTTATTTAAAATAACCAAAAATTAAGATGCTAGATCTATAGGAATGTTAAAGAATATATATTTTTGAAAATAAGAGCACTAAACCAATAACATCTGTTAGTATTTGAATGAGCCAAAATATTATAGGGATTAGAGATTATGGGGTGAATAAGCAATATATAATTTTGTGTATTGTCTAAGTTTGTATTTGTTATTTGGGAGAATAGGTGAGTTATAAGGGAATTGTCAAAATGTCAGTTATTTAATTTTTTAAACATAGTAATTGAAGGTTGTGGCTCTGATTTACATTGGAGTTTAATAGGATATTTGTTTTCATGAGGGAAAGGAGAGGAGTTTTGTGAATGAATGACAATAGGTCATGTTGTTATCGTACTGCAGGGTGTTTTTGTGTTTTAGAGCTGAGGATTTTTTCATTTATATATATTTTTGGTAGTATTGGTGGTTTTTTTTTCATAAGGTCTTTTTGGGAGCATTATGATATTTTTTATGTTGGAAGCTCATTAGCCATTTAGGAATGACATAGGATAACTGATATTTAGATACACTGTAGCCCTGAAAGTAGCCAATGGAGTTGGCCATTTTGTTTAAAGAGAAACTTTTGTGAGAAATTAAAATTTATATAACTACATGCTAGGAAAAGAGTGAATCTTCTGATCTTTGAGGTTTTATTGATACACTATTTTGTAGAAAAGGTCTAGGACTTTAGTTAATGCAAAATATTAAGCCCCAATACTTTAATGAAGTTTATCATAATTTTTGTTACATTGAGAAATGTGTGAGTTTTTAAGAAGATATTGAAAGATGACTGTTTTGGGTTAGATGGAAGGAAGCCTTGGGCTTCTTTAGGCTTTAAGATCTGCCATTTCTGAGGTAGATGACCCACTATATCTCCAGAGAGGAGGACATTTTTTTTTTGGTGTGTCGTTTTCATGGTAGATGGAGTATACCCTAGGTTTGTGTGATTCTTTTGTGTAATTAGACTTTCAGTGTCCCTGATTTTTTTATATTTATAGTATTTTGGGGATATCAGTCAATTTTTTTAGAGTTTCCTGAGATCTTTTGTGGAGGGGTCTTAACCTTTGTGGGTTGTTATTTTTTATTAAAATTTTTATTTTTATAATCACTTGAACTCAAATTGTGGATTTTTATATGGGCCTACACTAGTAGTTATAAATAGGTTTCTTTGTGACAATTTCATAGTTGCATACAGTGTACTTAGATCGAGTTCACCACCTCTATTATATAACCTTACATCCCCTTGCCTTCTGCCCCCAACTCCCTTCTCAAACAGCATTGGTGTACTTCACTTTGCTGTCTTCATGTATATGTATAACCTACTTTGAGGCTCTTCAATTAACAGTACTCTTTCCTTTCCCCCTCTGTCCTTCCAGTGATTCCCCCAAGCAGTCTCCCTTTTATATTCATGTCTCACTATATTATCATCATTCTCATGGCAATTCTAGATTTTACACATGAATAAAAATACGTTATGTTTGGCTTTTTGAGCTGGCTTATCTCCCAACATGATAATTGACAATTCCATCCATTTTCTGGCAATTAACATAATTTGTTTCTTCATTATGAGTGAATACTCCATTGTGTACATATACCATATTTTTATGCATTCATCGGTTGTTGGGTACATATGCTGATTCCAAAGCTTGGTTATAGTAAATAGTGCAGAGATAAATGGGGATATGCAGCTGTCGTTCTTGTATGTTGATTTACACTCTTTTGGATCTATCCAAAGGAGAACAGGGTCAATTTGTAGAGCAATTTTTAGTTTTGTCTTTGTTGGTTTGTTTTCTGATGAGTCTGCATACTGATTTTGATAGCTGTTCACTTGTTTACATTCCCAATACCAGTGTATGAGTTTTGCTTATTCCCCACATTCTTGTAAGCATGTGTTTTTTTTGATGGTTGCCATTCTGACTGAGGTGAGATGGAATCTCAGTGTGGTACTGATATGCATTTCCTTTATGGCAAAGAATGTGGAAATTTTTTCATATATTTATTAGTGATTAGTACTTCTTCTGCATACTGTCCAATTCATTTGCCCATTTATTGATTGGGTTGCTTATTCTTTTGGTATTTAATTGTTTAGCTCTTGTATTTTCTGAATATTAATCCTTTATTATTGAGTAGCTGCTAAAGATTTCCTTCCAATCTGTGAGGTGTCTCTTGACTCTGTAATTGTTTCCTTTGACATACAGAAGCTATTTCATCTGATGCAATTCCCTTTGTCGATTTTTGTTTTCATGGGTTGGGCAAATGTAATCTTGTTCAGAAAATAATTACCCATATCTGTATTTCCAGTATTTTCCCATTGCCATTTCAGGGCTGGTGGAGTGGCTCAAGTGTTAGTGTGCCTGTCTAATAAGTTTGAGGCCCTCTGTTAAGCCCCCAATACTGTCCCCCCCAAAAGAATAGAAAAGAAAAAGGAGGCCCTTGAAGTATTTTCAACCTTTCATAATGTATACTAAGATTTTTATTAATTTTGAATTCATATGTGTAGAGGATAGAAACTATCCTATTCTTCTATGTATATAACCAGTTTTGCAGGAATTATTTTTTGCCTATATTTAAAATGGGAACTGTTTATTTGTAAATATTTGGGCTTCTTTTTGTTATAATTTTCCTGTTTTAACCTTTTCTCATTTTAAAATTATATTTTGGTTGCTCAAAACCCAAAAAAGGGACAAATTACTAATTTTAAGCATGGTTTGAGATCTCATTGACTCTTTTTTATATTTGGTGTCAACTAAATAATGAAGGATATTTTTAAAGTGTTTGTGCTTTTGTTGAATTAGGATTGATATTAGTATATTTATTGAGGTCTTTGCCAGTTAGTTTAGGATCAGAGTAAGATTTTTATTTTTTTAATATGCAATATTTTTAAATGGCTCTATAATTAATGGTATTACATATGGATTTTTTGTTTTTAATTGGACAGATGATTTAAGTAACTTTTTTAAATGAACTTAGTATTTTTAAATTGATAATTTTAATTAGGGTCAGTTTTGAGATCCATAACTGTTTCAACTGATTTTTCTGATACTTTGATCCAAATATATTCAGTAGAGGCCTGAGTCATTGTAGAATTTTTGTGTTTCTTTTTAGAAGTATATTTAAGTGAAAATATGATTTTTAATTTGTCTAAGTGAATTAATAGTATTACCCATAGCTTTAAATGTATTAATATTTTTTAAGGTTTATGGAGTTTCATTTGAGCCTGGCTTTATACTGAGATACATCTGTTACAGCAGAAGTTACATGTAAGTATATTGTTTTTTATTTATATGTATTATTTTTAGGGAATATATTTTATTTGGTTTTGGATTATATGAAGCTTTACTTTGGGTCATTTTAGTAGGGAATTACTTTATTAAGGGTTATGAAACTGAGACTGATAAACTGGGAAATGGAGGTAAGTGGTCCTATGGCCTGGATTCGATGAAGTGTTCAGAGACCCTTGAGTAGTGGGGTGGTTGAAGTAGTGGGAGTAGTTGGTGTTTAAGGGATTTTGGTTTTTTAGTTTTTTTTGAAGTTTTAGGGGGTACCTGTGGTAGAGGAGATCTTTTCCAGGGCTGATTTTCTTTCATTCTTTCTTTCTTTCTTCCTTCCTTCCATCCTTCCTTCCTTCCTTCTTTCCTTCTCTCTTTCTTTCTTTCTCTCTCTCTCTCTTCTCTCTCTCTCTCTCTCTGTCTCTCTCTCTCTCCCCCCTTGTCTCTCTCTCCCTCGCTCACTCTCTTTCTTATTTATTTTTCAGTAGCAGGTATTGATCTAAGGGTCTTTCACATATAGGCAAGCAATCTACCACTTGAGCCATGTCACAACCATTTTTGGTTTTCATTTTAGTTTTGAGTTAGTCTCTCTCTATGTTTCCCTGGGTTGGCCTCAAATTCATGATACTTTAGTCTCCGACTAGGGGGAATTACAACTGTGAACCACCAGTCCAGGCTATTTAAGGGCTCTCAAAAAATTAACTTTTATTGGATTTTAAAATGTAGATGTTAGGGAATAATTATTTTAAATACATTTTTGAATTTAGGATTTGATATGATATCTAAAATGGTATATACATACATTTAGATGAAAATTTATTATTTTATACAATAGGTATAAATGAAAAAGCATTAAATTTTAGGTTTAGATTTACACTAGGGGCATATGTAGCAAAGGATTTATTTTTTAAAACCTTTTAAATTTAATTTCTTAACATATATTTGATGGAGAATTTTAAGGAATACTAATGCGTTCACAATCTTGTTTATTTTTTTGTTTGTGTTTAGTGGAAAACAAAGAAGGAAGAAATGAAATAAAAGTCTTTTCATGAGGACTACTTTTTAATTAAGAGCACAAGAATATTGTGTTGACTTTTGTTTTTGTTTTGGATTGTTTTGGGGGGAGAGTGCTCTTGGGTTTAACCTCAGGGCTTACTGATTGCTAAGTAGGCACTCTACTATTTGGCCATATACCCAGACCACCCACCACTGTATTTTAACAAGGGCAGATCCTTAATATTTTAGAGTGAGGTTAGTTAATTGGTTACAGTCTAGTAGAGTGAGCATCCCTTCTTTCCAGATGTTTGACACCCTAGGACTTTTTTTTTAGGACATTTGGAATCCCCCTATAATCAGTAGTCTAGCAAAAAGATACAATGAGACTGACAGTGTGGGCTATGATGATAAATGAGGAGCAGGATTTGAGATTTATGACAAGTGGCATTTTCAGATATTAAAACAGATTTTTAAGAGTTCATTTTTAGAGCGGGTTTGATCTCTAAGAAGAGTCTACCTAGAGTTATAGCAATATTTTTAATAAGATAAACATTTTTGGAATTAATTTAGAGGACCTAGTCTTTGGGTACAGAGTTGGCATTGCATCTCCTTCTCCAGATAAGGGAAAGGACATGGGAGATGTTTTTTATTGTTGCTGTTGTTATAATGGCAAGAGCTTATTTTTGTTGAAATTGTTGTAGGCAGTAGTCTTGGCTATGAGGGGAGGACTGAATAATCTTTGAAAGGTTAATTTGTAAAGAACGTGGTTTTTTTTTTAGGAATATTTAATGTTAGTTAAGCAAAATTTAAGAGGAAATAGATTTTGTGTATTTTTATCATATTTATAATAAAAGAGATGTCTAATTAAAGTCATGTTTGCCATGTATGGCCTTCCTTTAAAGACAATCTTATTATCTCATCAGAGGAGGGCCAGGGAAAGGACCCCGCCCTATGAGAACCTGTGTTTGCTAAACATAGTTTGGATTTTGCAAAGAATTTGTATGTATTTTTTTTTAATTTCATGTAAACTTAACAGCTACTGCACATTTACATTTAACTAAGGCTAGCTAAGATAGCAAAAACTATAAAATGACCTTGATCAGCATAGCTCTCTTGGAACAAGCAAGAAGGCACTAAGAGGACAGAACAATCTTTGCATGTTACACTGTAATTATAATTCAAGATACCAAAAGCATGCATTTTTTAAAACAGAAAATGAAACTAAACTTGAAATTCCTCATGTAGTAAAATGGAGAAAGGAGTTAGTGGCTGGAGTTTTAACAGGCTTAGAAGTTTGGGGTCAGTGGGGTGTTTGCAAAAATATATGGAGAAAGGTGGAGGTAATGAAGCTTTTAATAATTTAGATTCTTGCTGTTGATAATGGTGAGAGTGAAAGGAACCCAAGGGTAGGTGTTCACCATGGCAGTTAGATGCCTGGGTTTTGTAAACTTGCTGTTTGGGTTTTTTTTCCCTGATATATTTAAGATCATGTGTCATGTATCTCAGATTGTCTGTGCCCTGTGAGCAGTTGAGTGACCCTGCTATGAGGAATGAAATATTTTATGTACTCCTTCTGGAAGAGATGGGAATGCTCCTTGAAACCCAGGAATGAGGAATGTGTGGAAAAATAGCTGTCTACAACTATATCTTCCAGAGTATGTTTACTTGTAGTAGATGCTTAGGGTGAGATGGAGTGATCACAAGAAAAAGGGAAAGGGAAGTATAGATAAAGAACCTATTAATATTTGAGCTTCTTTGCCCATAATGGAGAGAATGAGAGCTACTAAGGGTAGGTTTCTGCCACAGGAATTAGATGTTTGGGGTGTTTTAGATGTTTGGGGATTTTTTTCCTTTCAGGAATGCTTAAGATTTTGTCTCAAGAATCTCAGATTGTCTCTGCCTTTTGGGGACCTAAGTGCCTAGCTGTGTGGAGAACAACAACCTTTTATGTATACCTTTGGAAGAGTCGGGGATATTCCTGGCAAACTAGGAATGAAGCATGTGCCTAAAAAGGGTTTTGTATCAAGTGTGCACTACATATGAAGGTTGACTTCTCATGGTCATGCCCCCAAAAGCCACATGGCCTTCACTGGGAGTCAGAAGGATCATGGCAACACCCTAAGAGCCACAACCACCTCACCTATCAAGACATTTGAGATCAGATTGCCTGCTCTGTCATGCATACACTTTACCACTTACCTACCAATAAACAAGGTTTACTCAATAATTCTATAAGTTCACTAGGTTATTATGAATGGAATGGAAAAAATAACATACAAAACTGTGTTTTAGGGTACAATTTTATCTACCAAGACACCTCCCCATTCCCTTGCCCATGACCAGTAAGAAGTAGCACTTAAACTATACCTAGATTCAGGAACTACTTCAGAACTCACAGAACTTCAGGAATGTCCACCATTTCTAGACTGGAAACATGGAAAACATCTTAAGCTTCCTCATGTGAGGGCAGGTCAGCAACAATGACAATGAACTATAACTCCCTCAGCATTGATAGATTCACCATATTTTTGTGGGCCAGAGAAAAACTAAAATTGCATATTTATTAGAATTTCCAGGGCTGCAAGGATTCATATCAAAGCATATGCATCAATTGCATATTCAAATATGGATTAGGAACCCTCTATTACTTAGGTTTGTAGATAATGGTAAGATGTCCTGTACTGTGATTTGGGCTCACAACAATGTTTAAATATTTAGGAAACATTTTACACTTGCCAATCTCTATGAGTAAATTTGGGCCTTTTACCCACCTCTGAGAAAGATATCAAGCAAAACCAAGTTATTACATATGTTATTGGACACACACATTTGAAAATTCCCCAAGATCATATCAATTCATGATCCATCTACACTTGCTGCATACTTGCAGAGGTCTACCCACACAGCCTTGTAAAGATATTCTTACTCTCAAAAAAAAACCTGTAGAAATTCCACCCCCAACATCTATGGATAAACACAGTAAAACTTACATGGAACAGCCGGGTGCTGGTTGTGGCTCACACCTGTAACCCTAGTTATTTGGGGGGCTAAAATCATGAAGATCACAATTTGAAGCCAACTGAAGCAAATAGTTTGCAAGACCCAATCTCCAAAATAACTAGAGCAAAAAAAAAAAAATGGACTGGAGGTGTGGCTCAAGTGGTAGAATGCCTGGCTTTGCAAGTGTGAAGCCCGAAGCTCAAACTCCAGTCCTAATCAAAAATAAAATAAAATTACACAGAACATTTCTTATGCCTCCATATGTATGAAAATTAAATTCACATTTCTTTCAGTAAGCATACAATTATATATGATGCTCTCAAGGAATATTAGAGAACTACAAGAGTATGAAGGCATGTAGGATTAAAAAAGGTTGGGGAAATAGAAAAGTCTCATTATTATTTCTTACATATATCTGAAAACACAATGGTTTCTAATGACTGTGACTTCACCTCATACTTATACACTAGGCAAGATGGAAACTGGCAACCTGCAAATAAACATGATGATAACAGGTTTAGCAAAGCCTCCTCACCTACCTGCATGTTGAAGATGAGATGATCTGCACTGTGCTAAAACCACTTTATCACTCCCTGGATATTAGCAAGCAACTGTCAAGAATCTTTTCTCCATTTTTGAGTGGTCTAATAGGAAACCTGAAAAAACACACATGAACATGTCTCAGAATACAATTGCTGTTCAAGGACCTGCATTGTAATGTCCACAAAATCATTGTCAAGGGGTACTGGAGTACTACTTGGATGCTTGAATTTATTTAAGATTGGTGGTTCCAGCATGAAGGACCATTATTTCTTGTTTGGACAACTGAAAAAAAGCTGCTTCTTTCTGGGTTGACAGTACCACTACTGCAATGACAAGAAAGCACAATATAATCATTCCCTCAAAATTCGTGAGTTCAAAATAATATCTAATTCCAGTTAAAATGTTTAATTCTTGATCCTACAATTAGTAATGACACTGTCCGATTTGACCCAAGTCAGAACCACAAAAATGCATGACAGGAAGGTTTAGGGCCACAGTCATAACTTACCCTTGTTTTTGATGGGCAGAACTTCTGTGATGTTGCGTAAGACTACAACACCATGCACCTGAATACTAGCCTTGTTCCACATGAGGTCTTTGTGGCTCAATGTCATACTTGGTTCCTCCCTAAAAGAGACTTCATTGGAAACTGATTTCATAAATACTTGATGGTACCTGTGCTTTGGATAATATGCCAGGTCACCATATTGTTTAAGATCCAGTTACACCATGTGGATAATTCCAGGTATCCATGAACAGAGGCTTTTAAGAGACCTATTACGCTTAAGAAAAAATGCCAAAAGATAACCCTCAGTATTGATTGTAGGGGTGGACATTATGAACATCATGTGGAATCCTGCTTTACCTCTACTCTGAGAGCATTAAATACACAGAATCAATGTGCAAGGATACAAGACAATCTTACTTTTTGAAAAATCATCTTTACTTAATTTTTAAAAATTTTATCATTTTTACATTTACTCATATGCATATACATTGTTTGGGCCACCTCCCCCACCCAATCCCACTTCTTGGCAGAACCTGTTCCACCTTCTTGTTCTCCAATTTTGTTGAAGAGAAAACATAAGTGATAATAAGAAAGATATAGTGTTTTTGCTAGAGATAAAGATAGAGATTCCTAGCATTGCTTCCGCGCACATGTATATCGCATCCCACATTGGTTCATCTCTACTAGACCTCTTCACTACTTCCTAGTCCCCTTCCCTTAGTGGCTTCTGCTGGTTTACGATTACTATATTTGTTCCTCTACATCAACAACATTCAAGTTTTAGGTTTCCTTCCCTTTCCCTATTCCTCCCATGAATGTCCTCCCCTTAGTTTATGATCCATGTCCAATAATATTACTGCATTTGTTTTAGGTCTATAATCTGCATATGAAGGAGAACATGCAATTTTTGGTCTTGATTACAAATGTGAGGAATATCTTCGTGTTTTCACCATGTATATATAGGCCCAAAATAGGGTGAAATAAAAAGAATGCAAAAACATTTTCAAATGTATATCTGAAAATATTGAGGCTTTTCATGAACAAATGTAGCACCTTCTGATCCTTGTACATTAGGCAAAACCTACACAGGATTCCTGAAGAAAAAAACATTGCAATAAACAGTCTTGCATACCTGTTCAACCTCAAGAATATCGAATATTACATGGCCTGCTCTGCACTTGCATCACCTTATTAGCTACCTGGTTATTAGCCATACTAGGTCAACAGTCTTTCAGAAAACATTCTATTCTCTTTTAGAGAAACTATGAGAAAACATGCACAGATGTGTGTCAGAATAAAAATTGCTCTACTAGCACATCCATCTCTTACCTTTAATTCCAGCATTGTTGACATACCCTTCAACTCTATCAGGACAAGTAGACTAATTAATTAATTCCAGATGAAGTGTGTGATCTGGACATTGCATCCATTCTTGATTGGTGCCTTCCTTTTTTGAGAATATACTAGCTAATATTTCCCCAACCCCTTTATCTGTTGATGAAGCCATTAAAAAGGACCTGGATGAATACTTATGCTTCTAAAAGTAGTCAGTGCCAAATATGCATTGCTTGTTATCAAGGATAAAATCATTTTAGGCCTAATATTGTTGTTGTGAACATAGGAGGGTTCTTTAAACAATATCATGCATAACAAGGGGGAAATGTGTCATTGTCCAAAACAATCCTCAGATGTGCATTTGAGAATAAGAGGACTCAAAGATTGAAAGTGCCATCCTCTAAAACTTCTATACTAACAGATACCTCACTAAAGGCATGAAAAAATGGCAGTACCATGTGAGGTACAACTTTCCTACCTACTTGGACATTTATGATCAGTGTGTCTACACTGTCACCTGGGAAGATGGTCACTTCTTAGCAATTACCAATGTCCCAACAACAATCCTTTTAGAGTCTCTATGTCTTTCTGAAGGAAATGTGAAAACTAAATCATGTAAATCTGTGTTTCAGGAAACAACTTGCTCCACCAGGACACATTCCTCCCTTTCCTTGCTCTCAATCATTGTTATGGGCCTTGTAAACTTTATCTAGATTAATGGATCGCTTTAGAGTATACAGAATTTCAAGATCACTCATCAAATCTTGACAGGAGCCATGAAAGCATTCCTCCTGTGTTGTCATGTCAACAAAAATGACAATAAAACAGGACATTATAAATCCTTCTGAATTCCAAAGTTAATCATAAATTGACGTGCTATAGAAAATCTACAAAGCTATATTCATTAAAATTGTTAAGGGCTCCATGGTTTCTTATCTCAACACATGCACAAAAAGAAAAGAGGGATTAGAAACACCTCATCACTTAATTTGTAGGTGAAAATAAGATGTGTGTGATTTAGGATCATATGAGCACTTATCTATGTAGGAGAAATTTTACTCTTGAAGATCTCTGAGGGGTCAATGTGGGTTTTGACATGTCTCTGAGAAACACATCTGGAAAATGAATTGCTATTTGCAAATCTTATCTGGGCATATGAAAATTCCTAAAGGCTTTGTATCAGTTTAGGAATCATCTACACTACCTGGACACTTACAGAAGTCCATGTACACTGGGTCCTAAGGGGACTCTTATTAGCTTGAGAGGATACCGGTAAGTACTCCACAGTCAATGTCAAAGTGATGGACACAAGCCATATTACCTGGATGTCTCATTATGCTTCTATCCCTGTGAGAATTAAGTACATATTATTTGTCTGCAAAGACACACAAAAAAAACAAACACTTGACAGATAGAAATGTGAAGGAGATACTCCTGTTTTCAGCACATGTGCCAAATAGGGGGGAAATGGGAGTGAACAGAGAATTTAGACATTGTGAACAACAAAAGTTACATTGATTTCTCCTTATGCCTCTACAACTATAAGCTTTAATGTCACATTGTCATCATGAAAGAATAAAATTGTCCCTTTTCAGTAATATTGGGTAGCTATTACGGTTTGAAAACATGCATGCAAAAACTGTTGGGAAATATGTGTCTCCTAATGATTTATTATGTATCTTTGAAATTATGAAGACCTCTGATGACTGAATGTGGTATCATCTTGTATCTTTATACTTGCCAAGTCAGTAACATGGTTGCTGCATGAATATTTGGCAATACAAGTATAGGCACCATTCCAATCAACCTGGATACTGAGCATCAGATGAACTGCACTTTGGTATATTCACCGAGAGGGGTTAAGAAGGTTTTCAATAGAGACAAAACCTTAACTTGTTGTGACTGGGCTTTTTTATTCTTGAATGTGTTGGACAAAAGAATTTTAAGAGTACTTTTGAGGTAAAAGTGTGGGAAAGATAATATTAGGTAAGGAAGCAAAGCAATGAGGCATGGGGAAAGCTATAATACATACCAATTGCAGTGGATTGGGGATGTTTAAGGCACAATTATTAATTCTTGCCCAATGGTTCTTTACATGCTGTAATGTAGGTTAAATAATTTAGCTTCAACATATTTGGGTGTTGTGTTTTCATATTAGTTCCCTAGAAACTTTTAAAAGTTTTATGTTGTAATGCTTTGATGTTATTATCCAAGCATGAAGGAATTATGTCCAGGGAGATCTTTCCAACTAAAGGGTTTTGTGACAAGGTACCTATACTTTGTAAATTTTAAGGGCATATTTTTGCTCAAATGAATTGCTGAATCAGGCATTCTTCATTTTTGGGGCACACTACTTAAGAGGGTCAAGATCATAGGAATTTTAGAGGAACTGGGTTTTTGTTCTTGTTGTTGTTTAGTATATATTGTAAATTAATGGGGGATATGCTGAAAAGAATGCAACCAATGCCTTCTTCAAAGATTGTTTAGTACAATGTTTCATTTTATTCTCCCAAATCCATAATATGACTTGCATTGTTTCAAGGTTACCTGTCCCTATTTTAGCCTTCCTCATTTTCTCCCTAAAGGACTTCAGTCTCTGTCTTTTATGGCTCTTTTCAGTTGAAAAGAGGCATCAGTTCTGCCTAACAGGGTACTGAGAATTGCACCCTATTTGGTGGAGAGGTAACAGGGAAAAGTTAGTCATTGAACTGTCAGGATAGGATGATACCAGGAGTTTAGAGAATTTTTATATGGTAAAGAAGTTATGTGATGTATCACATAGGAAAGTATATCATAAGAACAATATAATAACTAGCAGAGTAGTAAATATATAACCACTAAAATAATTATTGTAGTTTTAATGAGGAGTCACCAGAAAACCATGAATTTACAAGATCCTTAATGTATGGTGTACAATTAGACATAGCATTGATCTGCTTCTGGAGATCTTTGAGGACTGAAGATAAAATGAGATATTTGGAATATAAACACAGCACGCAAGCTTATGAGGACATTAGTGCCTCCCCAGGCAGCAGGAGAAAGGTTAAGGACATTTTATTTTGAACATTTGGTTTTGTTATATTTATTTTTGGATTTAAGAAAGATATATATCTTCAACTGTGTCATAGAAGGACTTATGAGTAAAGTTGGTGAGGGATTTTATATGTTATATTTTTAACATTATTGAATCGATGGAAATAGAGGCTAATTGATCATATCTACTGAACATAAATCTTGTTTATTTATGATTTAATACTGGAAAGTTCATAGATTTCAGAAGGTCTTTACTGTTTGTGCATTTAGGGAAATGTGATTGTATAGTTCCAATCCAACCCAGGGTTAAGCCAGGCTATATTTTGTTGTCATATAACTATCATCTTTTCTTATGAGCTTTTCAGTGAGTTTTTTAAAGTATTTTTTGCATTTAATTAGTGGCATACCAATTAGTTATTATTAATGTTAAATCATTTTATAATTAGTGGAGGGATTTAGCCCATTTGTTTGGTGGAGTTTTCTGTTTTTTATGCCTTAGTTTTGTTCCTTTTATTCGTTGGACTATAGTGTGAATTAAATAGATATTGTACTCATTTTAAAGTTGATGATATTTGTTAACTGTAGATGGATATTTATGTTTATGTTTGGTGATTGTGGAGATTTTAAGGTCTGTTTCTTTTGAGAATGGATATGTTTTGAATCCTGGTTATTGGTTGTTGTGACTATGAATGGTTTTTTATGTTTAGGATATTGGATATTGTTAATAGGCCATTCTATAATGTTTAGAACCTATATTTTTATTAGTTATGTCCATTTAGATATAAATAATTTACTTTTGTGGGGCTACAGATTAGCAATTTATTTTCATATCCTGTTGGGCATTTATGTAGGAGTTATAGTTTATAATTTTTTATTCATAGTATATTTAAATAGTTATGGACTGTTTTTATACCTTTGAGGCAAAACAGTTTTTAAAGTGTCTGGATATATTTTTTAAAATAATAAAAAATTTGAGACTTTTGATCTAAAGGAATATATAAGAATATATTTTAAATTTTTATGTGATTCCTTTGGTGTAATTTATATTTACAATATTTGGAGGGATATCAGTCAACTTATTTTCGGAGATTTTTAAGGTCTTCTGTAGAAGGAACTTAACCTTTGTGGAAAGTTATTTTTACTGAAATTTTTATTTTGATAATCACTTGAGTTCAAATTATGGATTTCTTTTATTAGCCTACATCAATAGTATAAGTGAGTTTCATTGTGACAATTCCATGCATAAAGCCCCCTCTCTTCTGCTCCTCCTTTGTCAAACACTATTCTGTGGGTTTCATTATGCTATCTTCACATGTATGTGTAAACTACTCTATGAGTCTCTTCACTCATCAGTCAGTGTACTCTCCTTTCCCCTCCACCCTCCCACTGATTTCCAGTCTACCTTTTACACTTGTCTCCCATTATTATCATCATCATCCTCATGATAAGTCTAGATTCCACATATGAGCAAAAACATGTGACATTTGGGTTTTTTTATCTTGTCTTATCTCACTAACATGATGATCAATTCCATCCATTCTCCTGTAAATAACACAATTTCATTCTTCATTATAGGTGAATAATCCTCCATTGTGTACATACACCACATTTTTTATCCATTCATTGGTTGTTGGACACCTATGCTGATTCTATAGTTTGGCTATTGTGAATAGTGCTGCCATGAACATGGGTGTGCAGGTGTTGCTCTCTATGTTGATTTACACTCCTTTGGTTCTATGCACAACAATGGTATAGCAGGATCATTAGGTGGGGCTGTTTTTAATTTCTTTTTGATGAGCTTTCATACTGATTTCCATAGTGATGGCACTTGTTTTTATTCCCAATAGCAGTGTATGAAGATTCCTTTTCCTCACATCCTCATAAGAATTTGTCGTTGTTTGATTCTTGATGACTGTCATTCTGACAGGAGTGAGAAGGAATTTCAGTGTAGTAGTGACATGGATTTCCTTTATGGCTAAGAGCATTCAAAACTTTTTATGGATTTATTAGCCTTCATCACTGTTCAATTTGTTAATTGGATTTTTTGTTCTGTTGGTGTTTAATTGTTTGAGCTGTTTGTATATTCTAGATTTTAATCCATTATCCTTTGAATATCTGCCAAATGTTTCCTTCAATTCTGTGGGATTTCTCATGACTCTGGTAATCGTTATCTTTGATTTTCAGAATCTTTTTCATTTGATGCAATCCCCTCTGTCAATTCTTCTTATTATTGCCTGAGCAATTGTTCATATTCAGAAAATAATTCCCTATGCCTATATCTTCCAATATTTTCCCATTGTATTTTCAGGGCTGGTGGAGTGGCTCAAGTGTTAGAGTGCCTGCCTAACAAGCCTAAGGCCCTGAGTTCTACACTCAATACTGCAAAAAAAAAAAAACCTGAAGCAGTATCAAAGTTTTGTGACTTACATTAAGAATTTTGATGCATTTTTAATTCATTTTTCAGAAGAATTAAGGGAATTAAGGGACCAGTCTCATTCTTCTATGTGTATACAACCAGTTTTGCAAGAAGTTTTTTTTTTTATCTGTGTTTAAAGTTGGGATGCTTATTTCTAAATATAGCATATTTAGTGTAATTTTTTAAATCTTTTCTTGTTTTAAAAATTATATTTTGGTTGCTCAAACCTCAGATGGACAACTTACTAATTTTTAAGTGGAGTTTAAGGTTTCATTGCTTCTTTTTCATTTGTGAACAATATTTGGTGTTGTAGACTAATAAAGTACACTTTTTAATGTGTTTGTCCTTCAGTTGAATTAGGGTTGATGTTAGTATATTTTTTAAGGTCTTTGCCAGTTGGCCTAGGATCAGAGTAAGGTTTTTAATTTTTAAGTGTGCAGCATTTGAAATTTTTAATGAATGTTCTTTTGTATTTATTGTTTTACGTTTTTAATTGGACAGGTGATTATGTAACTTTTAAGTTGAAATTAGTACTTTTAAATTGATAATTTTAATTTGGTTCCTCCATGGTGTTCATAACTGTTTTTACTGATGTGTTTGGCTCTTTAACCCAGGTATTATCAGCATGGGCCTTAGTCATTGCCCAAATTTTGTATTTTTTAGGAGTAAAGTGAGTTGAAAATATGATTTGTAATCTGTCTAAGATTGATTGAAAGTAATTATTGCAGCTTTGAATTTATTTATAATATTTTAGTGTTTTCAGATAATCATTTGAATCCAGTTCTATTTTGAAATACATTTTTATAGAAGAGCTAACATGTAATTTTATTATTATGTATTTATATATGCTACTTTTTAGGGAACAAGCTTATTTATTTTGGGATATTTACTAAATTCTTTGGTGTTTATTTTGTGTATTTTTTTAGGGGAATTAACTTTTGTGGGAAATTATGTTTTGTCTCTACATTTAAAACATGAGGGTGTTTATTTGAATATCGTAGGGCTTGCTCTCTTGCATGTAACTTAACTTTTTAAATCATTTCTGATTTAATATTGTATTTTGGGTACTCAAAAGACTGAAATTCAAATTATTAATGTTTTAAGTGGAGTTTGGAGGCCTATCACTACTTTTTGTAACTTGTATACACTGAATAATGTTACATTTATGAAAGTGTTTGTTTTTCTAACATGCTGATATTTAAATAGTTTTTTACATTGTCATTTAGCCAATGAACACACAATGGTATTTTTAAATGTGTGTGTATTTAAAATTTTTTTCAAATTAACAGTCCTATGCATTGATTGTTTCATGCTTTAAATTTGGCAGGGATCATATCACTTTTGTCACCACATTTTATTTATGAGCATATATTAATTGTAAAAAGGGGTCTCATTTTGATATTTCTTTGTTTGTTCATTTATTCACATGTGCATACATTGTTTGGGTCATTTCTGCACCCTGCTCTCCTCCCCTCCCCTTATCCCCCTCCCCTCCTCAGTTTAAGGGAGGTCCCATTCTGTCCTTATGACTGATTTTGTTGAAGAAAAGACATATGCATAATAAGAAAGACAAAGCGTTTTTGCTAGTTGAGTTAAGGATAGCTATACAGAGATTTTCCTACTATTGCTTTCATGCACCCATGTGTTACAACCCATGTTGATTCAACTCTAAGTGATCTTTACATTGGTTTCTAATCCCCTGCTCATGATAACCTGTCATTTTAAGATTTCTGTATTAGTTCCTCTGAAGTGGGGACATCAAACGCTTTCATGTTTTGAGTTTTCTACCTATTCCTATATCTCCCGTATGTTCTCTCCCCTTTTCTTGTGATCCAAGTCCAACCACATTGCTGTATTTGCCCTAGATCTAAAGTCTGCATATGAGGGAGAATATAGGATTTTTGGTCTTCTGAGCCTGGCTGACCTCGCTCAGAATGATGTTCTCCAGTTCCATCCATTTACCTGCAAATGAAAAGATTTAATTTTTCTTCATGGCTGAGTAAAATTCCATTGTGTACAAGTACCACATTTTCTTGATCCATTCATCAGTAGTGGGGCATCTTGGTTGTTTCCATAACTTGGCTATTGTGAATAGCGCTGCAATAAACATGGGTGTGCAGGTGCCTCTGGAGTAACCTGTGTTGCATTCCTTTGGGTATATCCCCAGGACATTCCCACCAGCAGTGGATTAGGGTTCCTTTTTTCCCACATCCTCACCAACACTTGTTGTTGGTGATGTTTTGGATGATGGCTATTCTAACAGGGGTGAGGTGGAATCTTAGTGTAGTTTTGATTTGC